>NC_056726.1:1993390282-1993588442 GCF_019279795.1 Protopterus annectens | reverse complement strand
TGATCTCACTTGCATTGAGTAAAAAGTCTCACAAGTCTTCTTGTACAGAAATTTATATGTAATGTTGAAGCACGTCGTGCCATTCTATTAGCTTTCTAAACAGATTAGAGTAACATTTAAAAGTAGTCTGTGATCATGTACCTTTGCTTCCCTTCCTGCCATTTTTGCCTATGTCAAGAATCTTTAAGCCAAAGCATTAATTGCTTTCGGTGATATAAGTTACTAAACTCTAAAATCACATTTTATAAAAACGAATACACTCCCAAGTCCGATGAGGCAGATGATTCACCTGCATGCGTTTCTATGGAAACAGAACAGTTGTGATTATAGGCTGAAGTCATGTAAGATGTTAGTGATCGGTATTTCTTTTCGTAAAGTGATTCATTTATGTTTACATTATGTTTTCTTAATTAAAGTGTGCTAAAACGGATTACTATCAAAGGTTGCAAAAAAGAGATAAAGGCTTCAGGCTTTATTGACCGCCATAAAAATAGGAGCAACTCAACATCTGAGCGAAGGTAAAACTTAACAATAAGAAATATAAAAGTGGTTACATGTATTATTTTAGCCAAGTATGGATGAGAATGAAGATGCAGAACTGGCACTCTAACAAGCGGTTAGCTCTAAAGTGAAAATCCAATATAAGTCAGAAAGGAATGAAAAACCTAAGACTAGTTCATCCTGGGAACGCAAACAAGACTGGAACTGCGGAGTTAAAGGATGTTTAAAAGTAAGATGACACCGTGGGTGGGAATGAGAGTGACGTGTTAAAGTGGGTGTGGCTTCTGCAACTTAAAAGTGGACCCGAATTTTAAACACTGGGATTGTCCCTTTAAACAAACATTTTTACTTTGTGGTTCCTCCTTTGGTTCATATGTAGTTATCTCCTTCTACTTGCTATGGCTCAAAAGACAAAGTTTTGACATCTGGGTGAAGCAAAACTTTTAATATGCAAGTGAAAAGGACCTTAACACATTAAAATAAAAATACACACTACTATCAAACAAGAAAACAAAACAAGGAATATTCAACAAGAAATTTGCCTTTCACACACATCACATTATTCTATGACTGTCAGTGTGAGTGATCTTTCCCAGAAAACATAGAAATGTCTGCTTTCTGCTTAAATTAAAATTATTGTTTCTAGCTCCTTTCACAGTTCCCAAGTAATTACCTGTTATAATTTCCATGACTCACAAAGGGGCATAGTGTTGTCTTCTGTCATAAGCAGAGCTTTTACTAGCAGAGTTTACATGACTTTAAAACACTGCAATAAAAATACAGACTGCAATCAAAATAGAAAACAATATAACAAAGACAAACAAAGGAATCTGACTTTCCCACACAGCAATCTATTCTGTGGCAGAGTCTGTCTGAATTAAGTTTCTCTTGAAAACCTCAGTGTTTTCATTTCCCCTTAAAATAAAATTTTAGTTAAATAAAAATTGTAACCCAAAAGGTAGTATTAAAGGTAAAGGCTTGCTTCTGGAAGGACAAAAAAGTTTTTGTGCTTGACAGGCAATGCATTTCAAAATATACAAGTCTTCATACGTATTTTGCCACAGATCCTAATACTGCACTTAAATTTATATCTAAGTAAATTAGCAATACAGTGTAAGTCCCAGTTCCTTGTTTTAATACTTAAAACTTGTGAGTTTTCGCATCTTATATACATGCAAAATGTACAATCAGATTCTTTGAGGCTGAGGAGTGAGGATCAAAGAACATTGTGTTGAAGTGATTTGCAGTTTAAGACTCTTTTTATAAACATACATGAATATCTGATAATAATATTATTTCAAAAGAACAAAGAAATTAGAAATGAGGCCAGTTGTTATACTCACTTTTAATATTGGTTTCCAACTGAGAGCAGATGAACTGATATAGACCATGCCAACTCTCGAGACAGTAGCAGGAGATGCATTCTCAATATTGTGAACTTCAAAGAGCAATTTACATGTAGGAGCCATGGGAATTCGATCACCATTTGCAAGAGTGAGAGTTTTATTATCATCTAACACAGAGTTTAAATTTTCAATCCAAACTGCATCTACTGGTCCATCCAAAACTATCCAGATATTTTCACCTAAAGAGAAGCACAAAGAACAAGTGAAAATACCTACAGATTTAGTTGAAGTCAGTATTATGTAAAAATTAGTTGGTAAAATTTAGTACTGTTTAGCATAATCTGCTCTGATAAAGCACCCTTAATAGCCTTTTAATCCCAATACACAACCCCCTTGTAGCTCACAAATCAAAGGACTGGACAGTATGGATATGCAATTTCCTAACTTCTCTGTAGCCATTTTGGTGGATATGGGCATCAAGACAATGCAGCAATTCTCTCTTGTTTACCAACAACTACTTATCCTTAAGGAGGCAGAAACAGTATGCAAGAGGTGCACTTACACAATGACACTGGAGGCTAAACCCTTGCATAAAAGTGTATATCAGGTTGTTGAAACCATGCACACAGCACCCACCTTACATAGTACACAACACACACATAGGCTAATGTATGTTGAGATACTTAAAAGCAATCCTCCTAAACAACAAAGATCCCCTAACTCGTTGTGAAAACTATGCCTCAACAAGCCCAAACGACCCCAGAAATCACCACCTAATACTACACATACTGTCACTCTCAGTGGAACCACAAACACTAAACCCCTAAAGCAAGCAAACACAATTCCCAGGACTGTCATAGGGGACTCCCTTGTAAGATATAATGATGCCTCTCTAACCAGGCTGAACAAGGAGAAGATAACTGTTTGTTGCTTATCTGGAGCTCAAATCCACCAAATCATATATGTACTCAAGTCATTATGCCACATCTAGTAGGCATATGCACTAACTGGTCCAGGGTGTTTGAATTTACAAACTCTAGGAATCTACATGGAAATGACCTGAGATGGACTATATGAAGACAGACATTATGGAGCTGTCAGGTTGTGTGTCTCAGGCTGGTATAAGCCTAGCATTGAGCAGCATATTACCATCACTGAGGATGATGCCACAATATGAGCAAAAACATGATTAATTTCAACAAATGACTGTCTTTCTGGTGTCATTCTAAAGAGATCCAGTATTTGTCAACTTGAGAGGACATGGTTAACAGACCACATTGTTTTGCTCCCTCCTAGACTTTGAAATACTGGCTAAAACTTTATCCACTCCTATCATCCCCTTTTTAGTTCGTGCCGAATTGACAAACCTACCGACAAAAAAAATTAACTCAACTGAACCTCAAGTTGTTATTGCTCAATGCCAGGAGCATGAACAAAATCCTACACTCCCTCCACGCCCTCCTTACACTTGAAAATATAAACATCTGTGCAGTTACTGAGATATGGTTTAAAGCAGCAGAGAGTACTCAGAGTGCAAGGTTTCATTCAGTGCCTTCCACACTTTTAGACTAGTAGTTGCACAAAAAAGGGCTAAAGGAGGAGGTGTCTCAATATACATAAATAACGGACATACCTTTAGGGTAATCACACATGATGGCATGCTGGAGTTCCTCCACATGAAGATCACAACAGACAAAATTCCATTCCATATCCTAGCCAGCTAGAGGTCACCCTCTATGTATCAAGAAGCTCACAATGCATATTTAGACCTACTGGAGCCATTTACCATTCAACATAACACCCTACTCATGGGAGACTTTAATTACCCCTCTATAGACTGGGAATCATACACAGCCTCAAATCTACAGGCACAGAGTTGCCTGCACTTCGTAAATACAAACACCCTTAACCAAATGGTGAGTACACCCACTACAGGTTCCAATATACAGGACCTTATGCTTACAAATATGGGAAAATGCTGCACCTTCCCCTCCCCATGTCTCATCCTCCCTGGTAAGGTGTGACCATAAAGCTGTCTCTTTCAAAATCAAGATCAACTACATAATCCTATTAAAACCAGTAACACTTAGAAACAAATCATCACTGCATCTTAATAGTCTGGTAAATTACTTCCCAGTCTGTAAACTTCAATTTATTGCGAAGGTTGTTCAAAATGACCTGTACAAAAATGCATTCCTGCTTTATATCTAATGCACTTCAAATCCTTATCAGTCCAGTTTTAAATCAAGGCACAAGAATGGGACTACATTTGTAGATGTGGTAATGAGCTCTTCATGGCAAGTGATCAACAAATGTATTCTGTCTTGGTGCTACTTGGTTTTCAGTGTCATTTGATACTTTGATCCATGGGATTCTTATTATCTGCTTGAACTTTTATTGTGGTTTTAAAAGTATTGTACTAGACTAGTTTTTATCATACCTCTTTCATTGCTCACAGGGTTCGGCATCTGCAGTTAATTCTTTCACTCACTTCAATCAACAGTCTGCCATGTCTCACTGATCTATCCTAGTTCTTTTGTTGTTCAATATAAGCATATTACTTCTAAAGGAAGTCATTACTGGGGAACTATGTATTATTAGTTATAAGCTGATGTTATTTAGCATTAGCTCTACTGCGGTAAGGAACAAGTGCCACTTTTTACCACTCCTTAAGACTACATGGACTCATCTATCAGTGGTTAAGGTGGAATGACATTAAGCTTAACCCAAAAAATACAAAGACATTGTTGTTCTGTGTCACCACTTGCACTTCATATCTTCCATTGCCTTTTCACGTGATTACATACAAGGACAATACATTATAATTTTGTCACAGGCTCAAGATATGAGCATGATTCTTGATGACAAATTGAGACACAGGGACCAATTGTCATCTGCCATGAAGACATCCTATTTATATCTTTAGAATATTACCCAGATTGGTACCTGGTTGTAGTTGTGAATAATCCATAAAAACAACTGCACGTGATTCCAGTTGCTGTAAGAGCATTCTATAAAAAGATCAATGAAGCCAACACTTGAAAAAGCCAATAAACAAAGCAATATAAAACAAACAAAAATAATAATAATAATGATAATAATTAAAAACTGGAGGAAACAAAACACACGGACTAGTTTTCCTGTGTAAATGAGCCTCTTCAGTATCATAGCAAATTTTATCCAATCAACAATTTTATAGCAATAAGACCACGATTACAAAACACCTGATATAACCATTAGAATTATAAAAAAGTTTTAGTGTAGTTTAATGTATATGCTTAAAGTTTGATAACTTAATGTATCGAATAAACAGAAATATGAAACACACACACACACACATATATATATATATATATATATATATATATATATATATATATAGGCCTACCTGAAAATGCCGAAAGTGCACAACACTGACAATGAGAACATCGACACCGGAACATCGACAATGGAGAAGACTGAAAGTTGAGAATCCCTACGCTGAGAACACTGACATGTTAAGGTAAGTGTGCGGTAGCGATGGACATTAGGGTCAGGGTGTGGGTAAGGTAAGTGTGTGATAGTGACTGACATTAGGGTAGGGTGCGGGTCAGGTAAGTGTGTGATAGTGAAGGACTTGAGGGTTAAGGGCAGATTAAGTGAGTTAGGGTTAGGATGAGGGTAAGGTAAGTGTGTGATAGTGATGGACTTGAGGGTTAGAGGCAGATTAAGAGGGTTAGGGTGTGGGTAAGGTAAGTGTGCAATAGTGACAGACTTAAGGGTAAGGGGTGGATTAAGTGAGTTAGGGTTAGGGTGCGGGTAAGGTAAGTGTGCGATAGGGACGGACCTTAGGGTTAGGGTTAAGGTTAGTGTATAGATAGTTGTGTATGTAAGGTTTAGTGTAGGTTTGTTAGGTTTTTGGTGTGCTTGTGTTGTGTGTGTGTTTTCCAGGAAAGGTATTTGTTTTGTTGATTGTCGGGATTGTGGTTTGTCGGGCATGTGAAGTTTCGTGTTTTTGAACTTTCAGTTTTGTCGTGTCAGTTATTTCGTTGTCAGTGTTTTGGCGTGTTGGTGTTATCAGGTAGACCTATATATATATATATATATATATATATATATATATATATATATATATATATATATATATATATATATATATATATATATATATATATATATATATATATATATATATATATATACACACACACGCACGCACGCACGCACGCACGCACACACACACACACACATATATATATATATATATATATATATATATATATATATATATATATATATATATATATAAAATCTGAGCCATGTTTGAACAACACAGCAGTATTAATGACCCAGTAGTACTCCAATTCATGAGCTCAGCCTCTAGCATCTTCCTTAAGTCTGTCAACACCAGTAAAAACAAATTAAATACTCTTGTGTTACAGTATAAGCCTATACAAAGTGCTTACATTCCACTTCCCTCTAACAGCACTTAAATACTCATCAGCCTTTTTAGCATATATAGATTTTGCCCCACATAAAATGTACACTGATACTGTACACGATATATAACTTGCACAGAAGTGCACAATGCAGACTAACAGAAAACATGCAGTGCTGAAACTTGTATATACAATATAAGAAAGTATGATTGAGTGGGTAACTTACCATTATGGTAGACATTCAAACAGATTATTGTCACTGCATTCTTAATATCTGGGGTTTTCTTCATAAAGGTCCATCCAGACAGCTTTCTAAAGATCAGAATCCTTCCCCACAAGCCATATAGCTGTCCTAGACAATGTGCCAGCCTGACCTCATAAGGGGTATGCAAGTCCACAGCATTTTCACACCTTCCTTGTTTTGAAAAAGAATAAATAGGCTAGCAGAATAACTTCCTAAGGAAAAGACAGAATCCTAAGACAAAATATTAAAGACAGTTTTTTTCTTTTTTTTTTGAGAAAAGAAAAAGTTTTAGGGTGAGGCGAGAAAGAAGTTAAGGAATACCCCACCGCACCACAAAGTAAAGCTTCAAATGTATACCCTGAAAGGGGGTGGAGGGAAGGTAAAGATAATGCAGCAGTGATTATTTGATCACCTACCATTATGTTACATTACATACACAATTGTACTATGTTTTTTAGATCACTGTTGCAGTATTCTTAGCAAGCAGGATTATACCCAGACCTAGATCAGAATGGGTGGAGTAAGTTGGTGCTCTTTTAAAATTTAGGATGCAATGGAGGAACCCCTTAGCAAATCCAGTTTTTGCTCAAGACTGAACATCTGTTTTTTGCTCTTTTAAAATTTAGGATGGAATGAAGGACACTCATAGCAAATCCAGTTTTTTGCTCAAGACTGAAATAGAAGTTATGTTCTTACCATAACGTTCCATGTTAGTTGTCTTCTTCTCGCCTTCTTTCTTGCTGGATGGGTTCGGAGCCGATCCTCGGCTCCGACTCGGCCACTCTAAAAGCTTGAGAGTTGGTTCCACCGGCTCAAGGCTCCCCTTATATCCCACAATGCTAGGCGGTAATACCTCAGATCTCGTTTGTAAGCTAGGCCCAGCCAAGAAGAAATCCAGAAACACTGGAAAGGGGAAACCCACCTCTATAAAATGACAGAAAGAAGGTGACCTAAAACCTGATGAAGGAATATATACATAGTGCAGTATATACATATATACAATAGAGGTGGTAGGAAGAAAAGGTCACAATCAAACTCCTCTAGGTCTGTCCAGGCTAGGGGGAAGGAGAGTGGGACGCAAGAAAGAAGGCGAGAAGAAGACAACTAACATGGAACGTTATGGTAAGAACATAACTTCTATATGTTAAGTTGTCCATCTCGCCTTCATTCTTGCTGGATGGGACCGCATCCCTAGCACCTTGTCCCGGGTGGCCTATCGGAACAGACTCTTGAGTACAGTGGAACCAAAGTTAGCTCTGTGTCTAGAAGCTAAGTCCAACTTATAATGAGAAATGAAAGTGTGAGGAGTAGCCCATGTAGCTGCTGCACAAATCGTATCAATAGGCAGCCTGTCTTGGAAAGCTATAGAAGTAGCCAATGCTCTAGTTGAATGAGCCTTAGGTTTGTTAGGTAACTTTTGATGCCTAATCTCATACACAAAGGAAATCAAGGATGTAAGCCATCTGGAGAGTGATACTTTCGAAACTGGAAGGCCCTTTCTGCCTTCTGCATAAGAAACAAACAATTGGTCAGCTTTTCTGGTCTGTTTGGTCCTATCCAAATAATACCTTAATTGTTGATGAACATCTAGCCAATGTAATTTCTGTTCAGACCTGTTAGAATAGTTAGGAAAAAACACAGGAAGGTCAATGTTTTGATTTAGGTTTGTCGCAGAGGCTACTTTGGGTAAAAAGGATGGGTTGGTCCGTAAGGATACCCTATCCTTATGAAACAAAAGATATGGTGATTGATTGCAGAGTGCATGAAGCTCCAAGACCCTTCCAGCCGAAGTAATGGCTACCAAAAAGAGTGTTTGCCAGGATAGCAATTTCATTGAACAGGAACATGCAGGTTCAAAAGGGGGAAGAATCAAAGATGTGAGAACTAAGTTAAGGTCCCAAGAAGGAGGAGGATTTCTTATAGGAGGCTTGAGAAGAAAAACTCCCTTCAAGAAGGCTTTGCAAAGCTTGTGAGACATGATGGCAGAATCCGAGATGCCCACATGAAAGTTAGATATAGCTGCCAATTGAACCTTAAGAGTAGAAGGAGACGAACCTGCGTGGAATAGTTCGGCTAAAAAATCAAGGACCGATTGAATGGGAGCAGTGAAAGGATCTATGTCCCTTCCTTGTGCCCAATAAGAGAAACATTTCCACTTACTAAGATAAATCTTCCGAGTGGAGGATTTATGGGAAGCTATTAAAATATCTCGAACTGAGTGAGATATTAGAGGAAGCCTGGCTAGGGTTGGAATTGGAGGAACCAAGCAGTGAGGTTCAGGGAGGGAAGGGAGCGATATAACTGACCCGACTGATGGGTCAAAAGATCTGGAACTAGGTCCAGATGCCAGGGTTGCTCCAACAGAAGATGGTGTAGAAAAGGGAACCAAACCTGTCGAGGCCAGTAAGGGGCAATGAGGATCAAGGAAGCTTTCTGAGCGATGGCTTTCTGTATCACTTGAGAGATTAGTGGGAAGGGAGGAAATGCATACAGAAGTCCCCGGGGCCAAACTTGGACTAGAGCGTCTCTGCTGGGATGGCCTGGTAGAGGAAAGAGGGTGAAATAATCTCTGCACTTGCTGTTTTGGGGAGTAGCAAAAAGGTTGCAGCAAGGCTGGCCCCACTTCAGAAAAATTTTTTCCAATACTGAATTTTTCAGAGACCACTCGTGAGGCATGAGAATAGCTCTGCTCAATTTGTCCGCAATGACATTGGACTTCCCGGGGATGTGCGTTGCAATCAGAAACCCCTGAGAAGAAATCGCCCATTGCCACAGTCTGAGTGCCTCTCGACATAGGGGGTAGGATCTGGTTCCGCCTTGTTTGTTGATATACCACACTACAGACATGTTGTCTGTCTGTATTGCTATCGTTCCCAGCGGAAGAGAGTCTTGAAGGGCTTGCAACGCTAAAAGCACTGCTCTCATCTCTAGAACATTTATATGCAAGTGGCGTTCGTAAGGTTGCCATATGCCCTGGACTCTCTTTCCCTGATAATGCCCCCCCCCCACCTGATCAGGGAGGCGTCCGTCGTCAGAGTAGCAACCAGAGGGGGAAGGACAAAGGGTCTTCCTAAGAAGAGCTGTTGGGAAGAAATCCACCAAAGAAGATGATTCCTGCATGCTTGCGTTATCACAATGGTGTGGGACATCGGAAGTTGTTGGTATGACCATTGTGTGAAGAGCATCCATTGTAAGATTCTCATGTGAAATCTGGCTAATAGAAGTAGAGGGATAGCAGCTGCCATTATCCCCAGTACTTTCAGGACCAGTCTGATTTTGATTCTGTTGCTGTGGAAAAGAAGAGAGACTAGTTTGTGTATGTCCACTATCCTTTGGTCTGTGAGTCTCGCTGACATGCTGACTGTGTCTAGATTTGCGCCTATGAAGGTAATAGCACGACAAGGCGACAAAACAGACTTTTCGCAATTTATTGAGATACCTAGCTTTCGAAATATGTGAAAAGTGTAGTCTCTGGCAAGAAGCAGAAGATGCTTGGTGGGAGATGTAAGGAGCCAGTCGTCTAAGTATGGAAACACCTGGAATCCTTGACGTCTCAGGTGAGAGGCAACCACTGCCATGCATTTGGTAAACACCCGGGGGGCTGTGGTGAGTCCAAAGGGCAGGGCTCTGAATTGAAAGTGACTGGTTCCCAGCCTGAAGCGGAGGAATCTCCTGGAGCGTCTGTTCATTTTTATATGATAGTACGCATCCTGGAGGTCTATAGAGCACATCCAGTCTTCCTTCCCCAATAGGGGTAGAATGGATTGCAACGTGACCATCCAAAATCTTGTTTTCTTGACAGACTTGTTCAAGATGCTGAGATCCAAGATGGGCCTCCGGTCCCCTGTTTTCTTTGGAACCAAAAAGAATTTGGAGTAGATTCCGGATCCTTGCTGGTCTGCTGGAACTGGCTGAATGGCTCTTTTTGCAAGCAACTTTGATATTTCTAACGCTGCTTGTTCCCTTTGAGTGGGTGGAACATCTGGAAGGGACTTTTTTGATTGATTTGGAATGCGAAAGAACGGAATGGAATAGCCTTCGGAAATGATGGACTGTACCCACTTGTCTTGAGTTAGAGATCGCCAGGCTTCTGGGTACAGTGATAGTCTTCCCCTGACTGCCTCCGAAGGTGGACAGTCGGGCAACACCTCAGGGATGCTGAAAGGGCTTATCGGAAAAGGTTTCTCGATTGCCCTGGTTCTGCGGACCCCCCCTGCCTCTAGGGCGGCGTCTAACATTATTGTTCCCCCCTCTGCCTCTAGAGGGGAATCGACTCTGTGCGTCAGGCAAAGCCCCTTGAGATTGCTTGCGGAACCACATCTTTCCACTTTTCTGGCCCTTGGGGTAAGGCCTAGAAGGAGTAGAAAAATGGACTCCGACGGCAGAAAGAGTTTTGCCATCAGTCTCGCACCTTGTCAGGGTTTCTTTCACTTGAGGACCAAAAAGGGACGATCCATCAAACGGGGAATTAGTGAAAGACGTCTTAAAGGGGTCCGCAAAATTGCATAGCCGCATCCAGGCATGCCGGCGTAAGGCCACACCTGTACCTGCGGCTCTGCTCGCTCCATCAGCCGCATATGAAAGAAGGCGCATGGAGGAGTTAGCTATCGAATTGAGGGTAGCCAGCTGAGCGTTCATCTTGTCCTGAAAACCCGCAGCTGTTGGATCCTTTAACATCTCACTCGCTTCCTTGATCAAGTCTCTTTGAAGACGTGTGAAATGACAGAGGTAGTTCAGCGAATGCATTGAAAAGGTCGCTGACGAAAACATCCGCTTCCCGTACCTGTCCATAGACCTAGATTCCTTGTTAGGGGGATGGACAGGCACTGAAGGATCAGCTAGTTCCTTCTTGGTGGCAGCAGCTACCACCATAGCATCCACAGAAACTCCCTTAGTCAGAAATTGCTTGTCTGCTGGTGCTGTAATAAACTTTGAAGGTGTCCTGGGGGTGGGGTCCACAGAGTCAGGAGCCGTCCAAGCCTTTTTTGCTACCACCTGCATAAGGGGGTCAAAGGAGGGGGGACACCCAGGAGGTGGAAGGGCGAGAGCCGAACGCCTCAAGATACACAGATTCATCCTCCGAAGGGTTAAGGGCTGGCCAATTCCCTCTCTGTTTTAAGATCTCCAGGATGTCTGCAAAGGAGACATCTTCAGAGGGGGAACGGGGGGAACCTTCGGAATCCTCTAAATCTGTGTCAGAGGTGACAGACTCAGGTGAGTCTGTGTGCTTCCTCTTGCTCTTTCTCTTCCTAGGGGGCTCCCCTGCCAATTCAGGAGAGGCCTCGGAAGAGGATGAGATCCCCACAGGGGATTCTTGAGGAGCTGGCTCTCTGCAGTCTGGGATGAGGGAGTGAGTAGAAATTACCTGAGGCACCGAGGAGGGAGGGGCGGACGGAGCCGACTGTGGAGTTGAACCAGGTTCCAACACACTCCGCATGACCTCGAAAACACCCCTGTCAGGCAGAGCCAGAGGTCCTCGCTCCGAAAAGCTGAAAACCTCCCTCGGCACCGACAGTGATGGCTCCGAGGCCGATGTTGGAGCCAAACTCACCAGCGCCGAAGCGCCGAGAGGGAGAGCGGGGTCGGACAAGGGTCCGATGCCACTCACCCCCTCAGAGCCGACGAGGGAAGTCCGGCGCCGAGATTCCTCCAAAGAAGAAATCGGAGCCGACGATGGCGCCGAAGACAATTGTATCGGCTCCGACGCTACCACAGTCTCGGGTCCGAAACACCCCGGCTCCGAACTCAAAGGAGTCGGAGGAGGAACATTTTGAGAAATAGGATTAAGCATCGACTGATGAGTCGGGCTCTGAAGCATTTGGGCCAGTGCCTCGGACTTAAGAAGTCGACTCACTACCCTCTGAAGGTCATGGTCAGAAAGTCTCGATGACCTAGAGGAGTGAGATCTATGGCTCCGTTCAGACAGCAAGGGAGATGCTGGAGCCGAATGAACGGAGCCAAGAGAAGGTGACCTAGACCTCTTCCTAGTTGTCTGTTCCGATAGTCTTATCGGAGCCGACTCAGAGATTTCCAATACCTCGGCTCCAGCCGGAGCCGAGGGAACCAAAAAAATAAGAGTTCGAGTCTCATCGGCTCCAGCCGGAGCCGATGTTGTAGCAGACTTCGACGTCTTAGGTGTCGACTCAGATGCTGGAGCCGACGATCTAGAAGCCTTAGAAGGTTTACCCGAAGAAACAGTCGGGGGACCCTCAGGTTTTAATAAGCCTCGTAAAATGAGCTTATTTTTTCTTTCCTGCAGGACTCTAGGGCTGAAGCCATGGCATACATCACAAGAGTCCTGCAGGTGTAAAGGTCCCAGGCAGTACACACAAGAAGTGTGACCGTCTGTCAGAGACATCTTCTGACAGCACGAGTCACACTTCTTGAAGCCTGAGACCTTCGAATCCTTAGACATTTTAAGGAATAAGTGCAATCACACACAAGCACAAACACACCGATTACACTACTCACTAAAAATAAACTAATAATTTTAAATTAATAAAATCAGATAGTTTTAAAATCCCTACAAGAACACATACACTCCACTACAAGGAGAGGATGGAAGGGCCCGAAGGCCTAAGGGAAGAACATATAAGTTCTTGTGGTAAAGAGGGTGAAGAACAAGAAGGAAGGGATAAAAATCCACTAAACTAAGGGAATTCTAAACAAAAGACTAATTTAAAAGGGGTTTAATAAACTTTTAAACTGTTTTTCTAGACTAACCTGAAGCCGGTTGAAGCAACACACCTCGATCGCTGTAGCGGCAAACGAGATCTGAGGTATTACCGCCTAGCATTGTGGGATATAACCAATATACCTTCGGTACCACCAATGAGCGTAACACTTCCAGTAGACACCACGTAATATCTTTCAAACCAAAAGTTTAATCCACATAACGCCAAAACATGAAATACAAACGGAAAAACACAAGGACACGATAAACACGACTTCCCAGTGCTGTAGTAGTGCTGGATAGAACAATCAAAGCAACTCTAACTTAGCACCGGAGGACATAAAAGACGCCAATAGCAGTTTAGCGCTTTCAACCAAAAAATACTGGTCTTCCTCAGAACTGCATATGTAAACAATCTACCAGTTTATAAAAACTTGTTGGCGCCAAAAATTGTAAACCGCCTTAAAGGCGCAACACCAAAAAACACACATAATATACAAAAATATATAATATATAATGTAATATATGGTAATACCCGCTTGTTTTGTACTCAGAAACATTGATATATTAAAATTAAAATCACACATATTGTTCTACCGATAAAAAATAGTCGTAACTGAAAAGTTAGAAACAACACAACATACGTTAAAAAATTGTGTAAAACCTGATGTGTAAAAAAATCTTCATAAATATACTCATAATATGCTCATGAGTATACCACACAAATAATTAAGTGACTAATCCTATGAAAAAAAATATATATATATGGACTAAATCTATAAAGGTGTTGAATATATTAAGTGTATGTGGGCTAATGCTATTAAGGAAATATAAATAAGCAAGTTAGTTCAGTTAAAATAATGATGATTAACATACACATATTTTTTAGAATTTATTTGTTCAACCATCATCTATTATACTTTTTTTGAAAAAGTCCCCATATTATACAATTCACAACACATGTTTTATGACAAGACTACGTACACATTTTTAACATTTATAATTAACATATATTGTGCATATATATATATATATTTTCTATTAGACAATGGTTTTAACACAATTTTTTAAATGTTTTTGAAATATTGGTATATATTACATGTTAACAATCACTTAATCAATTTCAATCTAGTTCAGCTTGTAATGTCAATTGGTTGTTAATTTATAAAGTGCATCACTACTAAGAAATTAACATTAACACAAATAATTTTGTTTTATACAACTTAATATTCAATTTAATATATTACATTTATTATTCACATCATTTATATTTTTTTATATTACTATTTACATCAATTCATATGTACCATGGTCTGTGTAATACTGGTTTTATTCGTTTATTTTAACTGAACTAACTTGCTTATTTATATTTCCTTAATAGCATTAGCCCACATACACTTAATATATTCAACACCTTTATAGATTTAGTCCATATATATATATATATTTTTTCATAGGATTAGTCACTTAATTATTTGTGTGGTATACTCATGAGCATATTATGAGTATATTTATGAAGATTTTTTTACACATCAGGTTTTACACAATTTTTTAATGTATGTTGTGTTGTTGTAACTTTTCAGTTACGACTATTTTTTATCGGTAGAACAATATGTGTGATTTTAATTTTAATATATCAATGTTTCTGAGTGCAAAACAAGCGGGTATTACCATATATTACATTATATATTATATATTTTTGTATATTATGTGTGTTTTTTGGTGTTGCGCCTTTAAGGCGGTTTACAATTTTTGGCGCCAACAAGTTTTTATAAACTGGTAGATTGTTTACATATGCAGTTCTGAGGAAGACCAGTATTTTTTGGTTGAAAGCGCTAAACTGCTATTGGCGTCTTTTATGTCCTCCGGTGCTAAGTTAGAGTTGCTTTGATTGTTCTATCCAGCACTACTACAGCACTGGGAAGTCGTGTTTATCGTGTCCTTGTGTATTTCCGTTTGTATTTCATGTTTTGGCGTTATGTGGATTAAACTTTTGGTTTGAAAGATATTACGTGGTGTCTACTGGAAGTGTTACGCTCATTGGTGGTACCGAAGGTATATTGGTGGTTTGCACTACAATTTTTGTTTGGTTCAGATTGTGGGATATAAGGGGAGCCTCGAGCCGGTGGAACCAACTCTCGAGCTTTTAGAGTGGCCGAGTCAGAGCCGAGGATCGGCTCCGAACCCATCCAGCAAGAATGAAGGCGAGATGGACAACTTAACATCATTTGTTTTGTAGACTATAGTTTGATGTGGGCTGAGAACCAAGCAGCTGCATCAAGAACTGGTTTTAAAGTCTACCTCTTGTATTGCAGCCCCTGAAGTAGCTACTGCTCTGGTAGAGTAGTTTTTAACTATTCCCAGTAGCCACTTACCATGATTTGTATAACAAGAAGAGAACTGTGTTAGAGAGATATTTGGAAACAGTTTGTTTAGACACTAGTATACCTGTTTTCTTCCCAGCAAAGAACACAAACATTTGTCAGATTTTCTCAGGTATTTTGTCTTTTCTAAGTAAAAAACAGAAATGTCTATGATCATCCAATAAACAAAGAATTTCTTCTCTCTTGTTTTGATGGTTTGGAGAGAAAGCGGGTAGCTGAATAGTGTAATTACAGGTAAATTCAGAAACCACTTTGGTATGAAAGAAGACATGGTTCAAAGGTTTACACTATCCTTATGAAAACACAAAAAAGAATGCATGCAAAGAGTCTGCAACTCACAAACTCTTCTAGCTAAGGTTAAAACTACTAACAAGACAGTTTTCCAGGTCACAAACTTCAAAGAATTAGCAGCTCAAAAGGAAAAAGTTAGCTTTTCTAATAAAAAGTTCAAGTCCCAAGGAGGGGGACACACTTTTTCTTGAAGGTATAATGTTGGAAACTCCCTTGAAAAACAGTTTGAACAAATTAGAGTTAGATAAAAGAGGAGAATCCAGTGGCAAAAAAGCAGAACTACCTGAAAGATATACCTTGATATTAACGTACAGTAAGACAGATTTAAGCAACTCACAGAGATAGCAAAGGACAAGTGGCAGCTCTGCTGCATTGGGTTACCGTCCTCTATTTTATAGGTTCATAGATAATCATGTATTCAGTCCAGGAGGCAATTAAGGAGCCTAGCCCAAATCCCCAAATGGCCCAAAGCACTGTCTAGTTAGGTGACTTGTTCAAGGACACACAGCAGGCAAATGAAGATTGAAAGAATCAAACCCTATACCACAGGAAGTATTTCATTAACAGCTCGTGGTCTTAATAATTTGCGCTAACTGCTGGACACCAGACAGAAAATCTTTTCCACTTAGATGCATAAGATTTTTTGTTAACTTATTTAACCACTCTAAAACTTGCAACACATCCCGAGAAAACTGGTGACTGAAAAGAATTAAAATCATGTCATCCATAGAGTGAGCTTCTGAATCTATAATTTGGGATGAGTCAGGGACTCCTTGAACTGAGTTATCAGTGACCCCTTGAGCTGAATAAGTAAATTCCACTAGAGAGGAAGAGACTTGTTACAACCACTGGGCAGTTTCTTGAGAAGAGAGAACCAATACTGTCTTGGCCAAAAGGAGGACATCAGCAGTTTTCTCAAATTGTCCCTTCTTTTGAATCACTTTGGGAATGAGGGGAAAGGGTGGAATGGCATACAGAAACTTCGCCTTCCAGGTTATTGTGAAGATATCTACTGCCATTGCCTATTTGCAAGATGTTTTGGAGTAAAATAGATTCAGGTTCCTTTTTTGTATTGATGTAAGCAAATCTATTTGAGTAACTCTGAATTGATAGATGAGCTGAAGGAAGACTTCTCTAAAATCTATGCTTGCAGATTGTCCTGGACCTGCTTAGAGAAGCTGCCACTCTGTCCAAAATTGAAGAGATGTAGAATTCTTGCAGAAACAGATTATGTTGAATAGCCATGTTACCAGCTATCATGGCTAGTCTGCAAAGGAGATATGACTTTGCTTCCATTGTTTATGAAGAACATAATTGTGGTGTTGCCTTTCAATACTTGTAGAGTATCTGGTGTCCACAAGTGGTGCAGATCTTTGAGGCCATTGATCAGGATGGTCATATCTTTACTATTGATATGACTTTTCTTGAGCAAGGGGCTCCATACACCCAGAACATTGGTTTATTTATTGGAATCACCCCCATGCAAAGTCTGAGCCATCTGTTGTAATGCTCTGTAGTGGCAGAGGCTGTATAAAGGGGACCCTCAGACTGGAGTCTATCTGTTTGGCCCACCAAAGTAAGTCCTAAACCAGATAAGGAATGACAGGAATTTACTGACAGAGACATCTGATGTTGGGTCCACAATGACCTAAGATGCCACTAGAATTTCCTTATATGAAGCCAGACATGAGGAACCACATGAATGATTGAAGCCGTGAATCCCAGGGCTTTTAAAAATTCTCCTGCAGAAGTAGACATGTTTTACCAGATTCAGAAAGCACCTTTTTATGCAGTACTTTGACTAGATGGGGAAAGGCTGTTTCCAATGTAGTATCTATTAGGCAGCCTATGGAACCACTCTAGATGAGGTAATTAGTGAAGATTTCTTTATATTGACAGCGAATCCTACATTCTGAAGAATATTCACTGGGGAGAGGGTTCCAAAGCCTTTAGTGCCTCTGAACTGGAAGTATATTGAATCAATCATCCAGGTAAAGACAGATGTGAATACCTTGAAGCCTGCAAAAGGCTATAACTGGGACCTGATTCAGAAAGCACCTTTGTATGCAGTGCTTTGACTAGATGGGGAAAGGCTGTTTCCAATGCAGTATCTATTAGGCAGCCTATGGAACCACTCTAGATGAGGTAATTAGTGAAGATTTCTTTATATTGACAGCGAATCCTACATTCTGAAGAATATTCACTGGGGAGAGGGTTCCAAAGCCTTTAGTGCCTCTGAACTGGAAGTATATTGAATCAATCATCCAGGTAAAGACAGATGTGAATACCTTGAAGCCTGCAAAAGGCTATAACTGGGACCTGATTCAGAAAGCACCTTTGTATGCAGTGCTTTGACTAGATGGGGAAAGGCTGTTTCCAATGCAGTATCTATTAGGCAGCCTATGGAACCACTCTAGATGAGGTAATTAGTGAAGATTTCTTTATATTGACAGTGAATCCTAGATTCTGAAGAATATTCACTGGGGAGAGGGTTCCAAAGCCTTTAGTGCCTCTGAACTGGAAGTATATTGAATCAGATAATCATCCAGGTAAAGATAGATGTGAATACCTTGAAGCCTGCAAAAGGCTTTAATTGAGACCTGGTGTTTTGTGAACACCCTTTGTGTTGTAGAAAACCCGAAGGACAAAGATGTAAACTGGTATTGTGAGCCCAAGTTGGATTATCTTAAGTATTTTCTGTAACTCTTATGAATAATAAAGTATAAGCAAACATTTTTTAAATCCATTGCTACCAAAAGAGGATTTGGTTGCAGAAGAGGCAGTAGAATTTGAAGGGTGTTTTGAAGAGGGACTCCTCAAAAAGGAATTGTGTCTGGCCAGGTCAAGAACTGGCCACCAGTGTGCTTCTTTCCTAGAGACTAGAAATAGTTTTGAATAAAATTATGTTCACCATCAGTGTGGAAGTACTTATTCTATTACTCCTAAGAGGAGAAGTTTCAAAATAATGGAAGGAATGAGATGTTCCTGATTTCTGGGAATGCTGAGGAATATCTAAAAGGTTTGGCTTGAAATTCCATTAAAGCTTGTAACCTCTTCTTATGGGACTTAATGCCCAGGAATCTGAAGTCACTGCTTCTTATAATGGGGAGCAACAAGAAAGTTTGCCAGTAATAATGGGAGAATTTTTTTTTCTAGAGAAATGAAGAGGAAGGGGAAGGGCAGCTGTAAAGGAACAGGCATAGTTAGGTGTGATCTCTATTACTGTTGGAACCCTAGAACTCAGTTGTCTTAATCTTAGAATACTGTTGCCATTTTTCCTTAAACTGGCCTTTGCCTGATTGTTGATGTTTAGATTTGGATTCCTTTTGAAGAAAGGACCTGGATTTGTAGAGTAATTTCTGTCATGTCTATGTATCTGAGAAAGAGTTGTTTTATCCCTTGGTAACTTCACCTTTCTTCCATCTTTTTGAAGATTTCAGATGTGTGAGACCCAAACAGCAATTCTTTGTCCAGATGAGCATTCAGTACCTTCTGGTAAAGGCTGGAGCCTTAACCAAGCATTGGTACAGATGGCATAGTCAGTAGCAGCTTCTCTAGATTGTATCTCACTGCCATTATAGTCACATTTTATAGAATGTTTAAGCACCTTAAAAGGCAGACGGAATCATTTCCTGAAGCTTTGAACTCATGTCTTGGTTAAGAATCTCAGAAATCTTCTGACTCATAGTATCTAACATAGCTAAAAGGAATTGAATTATTTGTGTTAGACAATGTATAGCCCTAAAAGACAGGATTGTAGAAGTATATACATACTCACCAAACCTGTCAGGGCTCCACTTTCCTTATCCATCCACCCATCCATCCATCCATCCATCCACAACCACTTTTTCCCATTTTTGCAAATGAGGTTGGGGTGTCACTTCAACAGCGACAATCATCTACAGCAAAGGTTCACACCGCCAAGTGGCTAGCCCTGCTACGGTAGTTCTTCCACACCACACACTCACATGCATACTCACACCTATGGCCAATTTAGTGTGTCCAATCCACTTACTACATGTTTTTGGAATGTGGGAGGAAACCAGAGCACCCAAAGAAAACCCACTCAAACACCGGGAGGACATGCAGGCTCGCTCTCCTTATCACTCGGAAGAAAATTAGGAGCAAGAACTAATTCAGCTCCCTAAATAACAGGTTCAACAACATGTTTTTTTATAAAGATATTTGTATGAATCCTACATCCTTTAAAATTTCTCTGGCCTTTAATCAGCCAGACATTAAGATTCTGGGGTAAGAGAAGCTGCTAAGGTGACATATTCTAGGGATCCAAGCACTGGAGGCATAGCTACCAATTTAGGAACCTCCACATTGAGAAAGTAAAATATCTATTTTGAATGTCAGATATTTTTTCCCTTCCCAGTTGAAAAAAATTATTTCATCTCAGTACTTGTCTTAATAAAAGAAATTTTCTTTGAGAGAGCCAGAGAAAAGAATAACTTCCACATCTGACTTATAATCAAAAAAGAAGGGTTCTAAGAGGCATAATCCAAGCCTTTTTCATCAGAGTGACTCTCTTCTTCTGATGAAAGTACAGTTGTGTATGTAAACTTAACATAACAGTAACTGTTCTAATATATTACTGCTGTGGTAGCCGAAGGTATATGAGGTATATCCTGACAAGGATCAAAGAACCGTCTCGATACCAAAAATTTAGGATACTTTCCACATGCTCTAACTGCTGTAAAGCTTGAGGATAGTGATTTCAAGATAGTGGTTAGGGTGCCAAACTCTCAGAGCTTTCTTGCCTCAGAACAAGTATGCCATACTTCTGACAGATAAAAATGTGTCAGGAAAAGAAAGGAATGGCAAAAAAACAAAACAAAAAAACACACCCTGGCAATAAACATCAACAAAAAGAAGGGGAAAGGAGGGAGGGTGTTTGTACTACAACGGTGATCTGTTCAAACATCCACTATTCAGTGGTGCAGCATTTCCTTAATTGTCTGTTGTGAATGGAGGCAAACAGATGTAGTTGGAGATCCCCACAGCTGGATCAATTCCTGGAAGACCCTAAGTGCAACTTTCATTCGTATTGAAATGTCCTGATTCTGCTTGGCTTATCTACTACAACATTCTGCTCTAATGGGAGGTAAGTAGCCTGGAGGCATACACTGCACTGAGTTGCTAGCTCCAAGGCTACCATAACTAGTCTGCAAATAGGGTTAGATTTAGTTCCTGCATGTTTGTTTATGTACCACATCACTGTAATTCTGTATGTGATTATGAGTTGATGGCCCAGAAGCCATACAGTGTTTAGTAATTGACAGCATGCATTGTTATCAATTATTTTACATTCATGTGTTCCAGTTTTCCTGCATGTCTCGCAGACCACAAGAGTTTCACCTCCTTGGATAAAGAGCGCCAAGAAAAGTCTGAGGCATCTGTAGTTACAGTAGGAGCTGGAAGGGAAAAAAAGGAAATCTGGGCTGACAGACAACTGGTACACCTATCACAGTATCCACCATTTTAAAAACCCCAGTACTGGGATCTGAAAAGATAGAGGATGCTGATTTTGGTGTTGGGTCCAAACTGATTAGATGAACCAATGAATGTTTCTCATGTGAAGCCTGGCTAAAAGAATCATGACACCTAGAATCCTGAGGTATTCCCTAGCAATAGTTAGAGTCTGGTTGAAAAATATCAGAAACCATTCATTGTTGAATTCCTCTGTTTTGTGGAAGAAAAGCCATCATTAGAGATGCAGCTAAGAGACATCCTAGAAATATTATCCTGTGAGATGGAATGAGAGAATTTATCTGGGTTCAGATGAAATCTCAGATTGAGAAAAAGGATTCTTTACCTAGCAAAGAGATTTTAATAGCTCCAGAAAGAGTCTGCAAATATAAGGAAGTTGTCTAAATATGGAAATATGTGAATGCCCTGTAGCTTACAATGAGCTTCTACATGTACTATATACTTTGCAAACACTCTTAGACCTGTTAACAGCCCAAAGGGTAAGGCAGAAAACTGAAAATGTAAACCAGATACAAAAAATCTTAGAAAGTATCTCACACTCACACTTTGAGGAGTCTACATCTACCTTAGAAGAATGCCTCCTTTTTCATTTTCTGCAGTGGATTTCAGACAGAAATGGATCCATACTTGGTTGCAGGCTTTGTAAAGCTTGTGAAATTTCCTGTGCAAGTATGATCTGTTGCTTAATGAGAGTTTGGAGTTGGGAAGGAGTAGCAGACCTGCCCTGCATCTGAAATACAGATGCCAGCAGAGAGCTTGGCCCTGATGATCTCTGCCTCGTCTTCTTAGCCTTACATGGGATTGCCTGATTTTTCACTTTACAAATCATAATTTTTTCCCTCACAAGAATAATGGGAATATTGTCTTCCCATCTATAAACTGTAAAATCTTCTTCTGTGATGCGCAACTGGGGGCAGGCATCTGGAGAAGCCAGTTCCTGTTATCAGCATGGTAGGTCATGCTTGGTATGATGGCATTCAAAGGGGCTTCATCACAGGCCTCAGAAAAAAGGCACATTGTCCAGGAGCTCAAGAAGTGCCTTACTGGGGCCTACACCCTAAAGCTGACCCTGGATATTGAATGTCTGAACCCCTTTCTGTCCTTTCTTTCAAAAGTTTCTTCTTTGGGAGGATGTCTGATGCTGAGGACAAACCTGCTGATACTATCACATACTAGACGACCCTGATAGACCCCACATTCTTCAGTGTTATGCTCTGACCTTAGACAAAACAAACAGTGATTATAAAAATCTTTGTGGGGGAGGTATCTACCATTTTTAAGGTCCTAACATATAGCCAACAATGACAAGTAAGAAATATCTATTGATTAACCAAAAACTATATAAAGACTAGTACAAAAAAGAAATAAATGTTCCCTAGTGGAATACTTATTTGTGCTGAGCTCTAAAACAATGCCAGAAAGCACATGCCAGAGTTATGATGAATACATACACTTTGGACTGCAACAAGAAGAATTTTATATGGAGTGTGTGGATATTCATTTTGTACTGGCAATGTGTTGATGCTCCTGAGATTGTGTCTGCCATGCCTGCAGTGGGAAGTGTTCTGAGATCTGGAATTTGGGCCAGATGTCTGGGTTCACTCCTGTAGAGATCTCAGTAGTCAGGACTATCGCAACATTGACCTAAATGAAGAACATCTATGCTTATTACAATCAAGCAGTTGTTTGTGCAGCTACGTATGTAAACCACATCGGACTATGATTCCTATGGCATACCTTAGATAACACCAGCTAAGTAGAGCCTGCACTGTGATGTTGAGGGGCTCTAAAGATTTCATACTTGGGGTTAGGTTCCACAAGCCATAGCTGTTAACTTGGATTGCTGTCTTAGATAACAATAGCTATTGCGGGGGGGGGGGGGGGTGCTCCAAGGATTTCTCCCTTGGGGTACAGCTTCTTAAGCAATAGCTGCTAACTGGGATTGCTGTTAACTGTTAGGTATTGTTATCCTCCTCTCCTCCGTGTATCCCACATTATGGGTATAAAATGATGACAATAGTCATCTCTTCTGATATTCTTATTGAGATATTATTAGTATTAGTCTCCCTTTTCCTTGTGAGGCATCTGAAGGTCTTTCCAGAGATGACATCTTCTGAGGTATTTTAGGTTAAATATATTCAGTCTAGGTTTTTCTGGAGATGCTAGATTTTAAGAGAGCCTCTGCAATGACCTACCTAGCAACTTCTGTACTAGGCAAAGATGAACCAGTTCCATCACATATGAAAGTTATGTACTTACTATAATGACTAATGTGTATGCAAAGTCCACTTTCCTCTATGACCTCACTCCTCTCATCTGCCTTTCAGTAGGTGTTTGGACGTTGCTGCAGACAACTTTTGTATCCCTTGTTTTCTTCCTTTCTTATGTTCCACCTTTCATGGGCTAAAGAAGAATTCTACTGTACTCAAAACTGTGGGGAAAAGGGAGGATTTAGGTGGCCTGGGAAAGTTTTAGATGCTGTGCCTTAAGCCTCGAGTCTAATAGCTAGAGTAAACTGGACCAGCCCTTTTGTGTAAACTAAGATTTGGAGTAATGGTGAAAAAAGTATAGCATATTGTTATGCTTGTTAGAGACTTCCAGAATACAGCAGAGATTCACAAGCCAGTGTGAAGCAATGAAACTGGGTGCAGCTGTTTGACTTACAGATACACACAACTATGAGCAATAAATCAATTAGAGTGTAGTAATCTGATGCCATAAGTAAACATTTAAATAAAATGAGTATAGGTAAATAGACATTATGTACTTTACTTAACATAATGTTGGATCCTTTCCATCCAAGGTCATTCAATATGACAGCTGGGCCATTATGGGTACTGACCCAACACTTGGATCTTGATTCTGACATTAGCTAGCTCTCTAGTGCTTTGAACTCAAACAAACTTTCCCACAATCCCCTGTAACCCTGCCTTTACAGATCTAGTTTTCCGCATAGTGACTACATGTACCAGGAGAACAGCAATACTATTCTGGACAGGGGAAACAGGTGCTGACTTTGTGGGAACTTGAGTGAAATTCTTGACTAGGCTTATAAGGGCCTCTGGGCCAATAGCCTAGTATCATCCTATGAAAATTTCAATGAGGGTGGAGGCATGGATAGTACATTGGAAGGATGGGCTTGGATGAAAAATATCCAGCATTATGGTAAGTACATAATGTCCATTTCTTATATTATTAGTCTGTCCAATCTGACAGTTGGGAAAGAATCCCAAGCTACCTGAGATTTTGGGTGCAATCTTCATAGGATACCTCTGAATACTAAAACACCAAAGGCATCTCTATTTCTGGAAAAGATGGCTAGCTTGTAATGTTTGGAAATGTTGTGGAATGTAGGCCATATGGCAGCAAGACAAATGTCATAAATGGAAGAATTTCGAAAAAAGGCTGTGGAAAGCCATAGATCTTGCAGAATGGGCCTTATGTTTTACAATAAGGGTCTTGTTATTGGTAGGGTAGACAAAGTTGATACAATCTGACAGATAATTGTAGGGTTTGTTTAGAAACTGTGGATATCATTTTTATAAGCAAATGAGAAAGACAATTCACTGTCCTTCCTGTAGGCTTTGGTTCTGATAAGTAGAATATGAGTTGCCTGTAGACATAGGTTCATAGGTTTATACTAGGCTATCTGCCCTAAGGCATTTATAAGCCTAGCCCAAATTTTTGTGGCTTACGCCACCCCTTATATGAAAAAATACTGTGCCCATTAGTTTGTTGTGCCTCTGTCCAGCAGTGACACAGAGATGATTCCCGGGATAAACATACGATCTCCCATCCACAGGTCAAGATTTCTCTTGAACAGAGCCAGCGAGGTGCTCTGCCTCACATGGACCGGGATTTTATTCCACAGCATAGGGAGTCTCTGAGTGATAAATCTATCCCTCCAGCACGTCCTATTTATATCCATGCTAAGGTTTAAGTCGCTTGCTCTAGTGGTTTTGGTGGATTTGGATTTTTTGAGGTGGAGCATGTCCATTAATTCCGGGTTGGACATGGCCTTGTATGTCAGGCACATGTCACCTCTGAGCAGACGGTATGCAACTGAATAGAGCTGGAGTTTCTTCAATCTGGCAGCATATGACAGATTTTGGAGTCCCTTTATCCTTTTGGTGAGGAACTTTTGGGGTCTCTCCAATTGCTGCAGATGTCGGGTGAGATACATCCCGAATGGGGCATTGTACTCGATCATTGGTCTGATAAGTGAAGAGTACAGGGGAACAATGACCTCACTAGATCTGGATGTGAACCCTTCATGATCAGGTGGGCAATGTAGAAGGTCTTTCTAACCACTTTAGCAACGTGAGTGTCAAAAGAAAGGCCACTGTCAACCTGGGTCCCCAGGTCCCTGATAACCTCTTCTGTGCTTAGTGGATTGCCACCTATATGGTAGCTTGGGGTTACCTCGTTTTTCCCGAAGGGTATGACTATACATTTTTTGGCGTTTAACTTCAGGCCATGGCTCTGGCACCAGCTATCTGTTTCCGTGAGTCCCCTCTGAAGGATATCCGTGTCCGATGCACTTTCCACTATGGCGCCCAGTTTGCAGTCGTCTGGAAACTTTGTCAGCCAAAGTCCTCCCATGTTGGCCTGTACTTCTGAGAAGTAGATGCCGAACAATAGGGGGCCAAGGACCGAGCCCTGTGGGACACCACTTGTGACCGGCTTGGAGTCTGACATAGCGCCAGCAACTCTAACCCTGTGGGTTCTGTCCTTAAGCCAGTATACAACCCATCTTGTGACATATGGGTTTACATTTAAGCTGGTAAGTTTTTCTACAATACCCGAGTGGGGTATTGTGTCGAAGGCCTTTGCAAGGTCAAGGTAGGCTGTATGGACTGCCTTTCCCTCATCAATGGCCTTGGTGACTGTTTCAAAGAAGTCGACCAAGTTCAAAAGGCATGATCTGCCCTTGACGAAGCCAAACTGGGTCGGGTCCAATGTCTGCAAGTCCCCTATATCTTTGTTTATGAGCTCCATTATGATCCTCTCCATAGCATTGCAGACTAGACTTGTTAAGCTTATGGGGCGGTAATTACCAGGGTCCGAAGAGGCACCGCCTTTGTGGAGTGGGACCACAGTTGCCGTACACCACTCCTTGGGCACGTATCCTGTGGTAAGGCTGAGATTAAACAGCTGCCTTATGTGCGGGTTTAATTCCTCATTTAGCTCGTGTAGCACACAGCCGGGGACACCATCCGGTCCCATTGATGCTGTGTTTTTAGCTTTAGAGAGAGCAGCTTTCACTTGCGCATTTGAGATGTCTGGGAGGCTACACTCTGCTAGGATAGTTATCTCTCCTTTAGGGAGGGAGAGAGGGGTGAAGTTTGCACTGAACCTGTCTGCCAGTATGTTGGCAATGTCTGTGGGTTCAGTGATTTTTGTATAATTTTGGACTAATTCTGACCATATCTGGGAGTTTCCACCCAGGTTCCTAACATAGCTGAAAAAGGCCTTATGATTGTCCTTTGAATCCATGACAATTTTTCTCTCAAAATTGGCCTTAGTTGATTTTATGAGTGCTCGTATTTTTTTACTAATAATGATCAGGGGTGACTTCCCTTTTATGGATTTTGTTCTATCATGTAATAGCTTTCTCCTCTTATTGTAAAGTTTGTTAATGGCTGGGATCCACCAGACTGGACGTTTGCCCTTTGTGGAAAGAGTCTTGGTTTTATTTGGGATTGCCTGATCCATGCAGTCCTGGAGGTGTTCATAGAAGGCATTTGTAAGGGCTTCCGCAGCTTGGGTTGTGGTTTCCACAATGACACACTTCAGTAGATATCTACAGTATGTAGGCGATACTTTCCTTTGATGGAATAATTTGGGAAAAGCACTGGAAGATTAATGGACAAGTTAATATTGCTTTTAGAGGCCAGCTTGAGAATAAAGGATGGGTTGGTTCTTAAAGTGACTCTCTTCTTATGAAAGATCAAATACAGAGCACTGACAGACAAGTCATTTACTTCTGAAATTCTTTTGTAATCTTTTTGTGATTGCTAAAAGAAAACTACTTTGCAGGATAAATACTTGAGATCTGATAGAGTTTCTAGGACTAAATATAAATCCCAGGGTGGAGTTTGAGCCCTAATGGGAAGACAGAGAAGGAACAGAAGCACTTCTTTGAGGATGGCCTTGCATAGCATAGTATAGTTTATGACAGGCCAAGATACAAAAGTTATGTACTCGCCATAAAAAAAAAAAAAAAAAAGTTATGTTAACATACCTGTCAACCTCTTAGAGCAAGAAATCTGGATAAAGCCATAATAAATGGGGGGGGGGGGGGGGCAAATGCCCAAAAATAGGGGCAATTTTTAAATATTGCTTTTACAAACTTAGAAAGTTGACAGAATAACAGGTTTCACATTAGCATGAATTTTATAAAGGATATGAAGTCTAAAACTCAAATTTCTGTCATTATTTTCCGAATTCAATTCTTAATGATTTGCCAGAAATCCACACATTTTAGAGAAACAGACCAAAAATATGATATAAAAATCTGGACATTTGAGAGTTATGGTGATTTAATCACCATAGCATTCCATCTGCGTTGTCCATTTTCATTTTTCCTCAGCAACTGGGTTTGGATCCAATCCTCAGATCTGACTCGGCCATTACAAAAGCTCATGGCCACAAAAAACTCTTGAGCTCCTCCCTTTCTCATGATGCACTAATCCTAAAACTCCTCAGATGTTGTTTGCTGTTATATATTACAAAAAAAAAAAAAAAAAATACAGCCACTGGAGTGATCTCCGGGGTGAATTTTCTATTTCCCATCCACAGCTCCTCGTGGTGGCCAGCAGTGTTCCTCTAGCAGCAGAGACCAGAAAAGACTACCTTTCCAGATTTTAAGTATTTTTCTTGGCTTTTTTCGACTTTTTGTGCCTTTCGACTACTGTTTCTGCTTATTTTATCAAAGTTTGCACTGTTTTTCTGTGTTTATAAGTTAAAACTGTTTACTGCACTTGCTAGTTTAAGTTTTGCCTAAAAGTTAAACTACAGGCTAATACACTCAAGTGTACTAGCTTTTGATAGCATTTAATCGAAAATCATAGCATTTATTGTGTTTTCTGCTTTTCTGTAAACAACTTGAAATCAACAAAAAAAAATATCCTTGCTTTCCATACTTTCCTAAACTAGTGTTCCAGAGACCAGATTTTGCTGATCCCTGGGCTTTGTCTTGGTTCCTGTTCTCTCCATTTTCCTTGTTTGGTCAAGGGGTAGTTTCTTTACTCACTAGTGGGAGTAGGGAGTACTGAACTGCCTGTTTGTCCTCAGAGGAGTGGTTTAAGGCAGTAACTTGTAGTTTATTGGCCATTTTGGGTCATTTCCTGTCTTTTCCAGCCCCCTGCTATAAAGCACGCTTTGGCGGGCTTTTCCAGCTATTGAGAACTCAGCACAGCTCCTCGTGGTGGCCAGCAGTGTTCCTCTAGCAGCAGAGACCAGAAAAGACTACCTTTCCAGATTTTAAGTATTTTTCTTGGCTTTTTCGACTTTTTGTGCCTTTCGACTACTGTTTCTGCTTATTTTATCAAAGTTTGCACTGTTTTTCTGTGTTTATAAGTTAAAACTGTTTACTGCACTTGCTAGTTTAAGTTTTGCCTAAAAGTTAAACTACAGGCTAATACACTCAAGTGTACTAGCTTTTGATAGCATTTAATCGAAAATCATAGCATTTATTGTGTTTTCTGCTTTTCTGTAAAAACTTGAAAAACAAAAAAATATCCTTGCTTTCCATACTTTCCTAAACTAGTGTTCCAGAGACCAGATTTTGCTGATCCCTGGGCTTTGTCTTGGTTCCTGTTTTCTCCATTTTCCTTGTTTGGTCAAGGGGTAGTTTCTTTACTCACTAGTGGGAGTAGGGAGTACTGAACTGCCTGTTTGTCCTCAGAGGAGTGGTTTAAGGCAGTAACTTGTAGTTTATTGGCCATTTTGGGTCATTTCCTGTCTTTTCCAGCCCCTGCTATAAAGCACGTTTTGGCGGGCTTTTCCAGCTATTGAGAACTCAGCACAGCTCCTCGTGGTGGCCAGCAGTGTTCCTCTAGCAGCAGAGACCAGAAAAGACTACCTTTCCAGATTTTAAGTATTTTTCTTGGCTTTTTCGACTTTTGTGCCTTTCGACTACTGTTTCTGCTTATTTTATCAAAGTTTGCACTGTTTTTCTGTGTTTATAAGTTAAAACTGTTTACTGCACTTGCTAGTTTAAGTTTTGCCTAAAAGTTAAACTACAGGCTAATACACTCAAGTGTACTAGCTTTTGATAGCATTTAATCGAAAATCATAGCATTTATTGTGTTTTCTGCTTTTCTGTAAAAAACTTGAAAAAACAAAAAAATATCCTTGCTTTCCATACTTTCCTAAACTAGTGTTCCAGAGACCAGATTTTGCTGATCCCTGGGCTTTGTCTTGGTTCCTGTTTTCTCCATTTTCCTTGTTTGGTCAAGGGTAGTTTCTTTACTCACTAGTGGGAGTAGGGAGTACTGAACTGCCTGTTTGTCCTCAGAGGAGTGGTTTAAGGCAGTAACTTGTAGTTTATTGGCCATTTTGGGTCATTTCCTGTCTTTTCCAGCCCCTGCTATAAAGCACGCTTTAGCGCCAAGATTAGCTGATTTAGCTGAGTTGCCACTGTTGCACACTAGGGCAGCCCGGTTAAGCAGGTTTAAACTATTCGTGCTACCTAAAGTCCACTCTTCAAATTTTCCCTTGAAACTACCTTCCTCGACCTATACTACTCATCTAATCAGCGTATCCTATAACTAAAAACATCATCTCTACTTGACTCTAAGTAGACTATTCTCTATCTGTTAAACCTAGCACTTGCTCCTACAGTACTTATTACCTTGATACGGCACTCTTATAGATAGCACCCCAAAAGGCAACCCCCATTTCTCGGTCACCCACATCCCCGGAATCTTTTTAAAGTTTTTGTCTATCCTTCTAGCATGTCGAGGGATCAGTTGCTAGTGTCATCTCCTGCTCAGCTGGTGAACCTGGGAATATTGAGGCAATGTTACAATTGCCTCATGTACACAGACAACCCTCTCCTCCTCCCACAAAACACAAATACATGCGAGAGATGCAACTATACGGCCAAACTGGAGGCTGAGCTCTTCAACATAGGACTGGCAAGACCAGTCAGGAGGGAAGGTTACCACACACACTATAGACCCAGTCTCACATAGTACCATTACAACCTCAAATCATACACATAAACACACAAAGACATACTCGGAGGCTCTGATCAAAAATCTACCAAAACAGCAGAGGCCACCAAAGCAGACACCCAAAAACCACCACCTCAGAACACAACACCTGCAACACATAGACCTCACAGTTAGAGTGTCAAACAGTCACAGCCCTTAAGGCCAAACACAATGCCAGACACACTAGTCATTGGTGACTCCATAGTCAGACACACTGATGTCCCGCTCACCAGACTGAGTAAGGAGAAGGTCACAGTAAGCTGTCTGTCGGGCTAGAATCCGCCACATAACGCAAGCACTCAGGTCTCTCAACAGCAGGTACAAATATGACTCAGTCATTGTCCACGCTGGTGTAAACGACCTGAGACGCACTCCTTGGACTACATGAAAAGAGACATTGAGGAGCTCTCTGATTATGTAGCCCAGGCAGGTATGACCCTGACCTTGAGCAGTATCCTACCTTCACCAAGAATGATGCCACAATACAGAGATAAGATGATCAGCTTTAACAATTGGCTTAAACACTGGTGTCATTCAAAGGGGATCCAGTATCTGTCTGCCTGGGATGACATGCTGGACAAGCCACGCTGCTTCGCAAGGGACGGCTTGCACCTGTCACCCCTGGGATTCCGGATATTGGCAAAGGCTCTTGCCACCCCCATAGTGCCTTTTTTAGGCAAGGCTCAAATTCTAAACCTACCACCCTAGAACACAAAAAAGGAAATAAACTAAGGGTAATGCTGCTCAATGCCAGAAGTCTAAATCTCAAAATGCACGCACTCGAGGCCCTTCTCAGTATGGAGAACATCGATGTCTGTGCTGTGACAGAAACCTGGTTCAAGGCTCCTGAGAGCACCCCAGCGCTATCAGGTTTTACCTCATATCATGCGTTCCGGCCCCAAAATCAGGAAAATACCAAGAAAGGAGGAGGGGTATCCATATTCATCAAGGACACCCACACCTCAAGACTGGTGGCAACGCATGATGCATCGGAGACCATCCAGGTGCAATTAACCGTAGGCAAGACTGCTCTGCAAATAGTAGCATGTTACAGGCCACCCTCACAAACTCAGGAACCTCACATGGCCTTCCTGAAAACACTAGAGGGGATAAATGTATCACCAAACACCATCATACTAGGTGACTTCAATTACCCAAATATAGACTGGGAACACTACTCAAGCCCAAACACCCTAGCCCAAAAGTTCCTGGAATTCATAAACTCAAATGCCATGGAACAACTAGTCACCATTCCCACAAGAGGAGATAACATACTTGATCTCATCATCACGAACATGGGAGCACAATGTTCAACACCGGAAGTGTACCCCTCACTGGTGAGATCAGATCACAAACTAATCTCGCTGGAGGTCCTCATCCCACCCCCACCTGAAATAAAAAAGACCACAGTAAAGAACTTCCCAAAAGCCGACTTCACACTTCTAAAGACTAGTGTGGTCTCCTTTAAGGCCCGCGAGCCGTCGGAAAACAGTACTCAAGCCGCTGAATCACTTACAAATGCCTTCTACCAGCACCTGCAGGACTGCATGGATAAGGCAATCCCAAGCAAAACAAAGACTCTTTGTACCAAAGGCAAGCGTCCAGTCTGGTGGACCCCCGCCATAAACAAACTCTACAACAAAAGGAGGAAGCTACTACAAGATAGAGCAAAATCCTTTAAAGGTAAGACACCCTTCATCACTATAAGTAAACAACTAAGAGCTCTCATAAAATCATCCAAAGCAAATTTCGAGAGAAAAATAGCTAAAGACTCAAAAGACAATCATAAGGCCTTCTTTAGCTATGTTAGAAACCTAGGAGGAAACTCCCAGATATGCTCAGAACTAGTTCAAAATGATGTGAAGATTACTGATCCTACAGACATTGCCAACATACTGGCTGACAGCTTCAGTGCAAACTTCTTACCCCCCTCCCCAAAAGGAGAGATATCTATACCAAATGATTGCAGCCCCCAAACATCTCCAGCCCAACTGAGAACTGCTCTCTCCAAAGCAAAAAACACAGCATCCATGGGACCTGATGGTGTCCCCGGCTGTGTGCTCCACGAACTCAATGAGGAATTAAACCCACAGCTAGGACAGCTGTTTAATCAAAGTCTTACCTCTGGATACGCACCCAGGAGTGGCGCACTGCAACTGTGGTCCCACTTCACAAAGGCGGTGCCTCCACCGACCCTGGTAATTACCGCCCATTAGCTTGACAAGCCTTATCTGCAAAGCCATGGAGAGGATCATAATGGACCTCATAAATAAAGACATTGGGAATTTGCAGACTTTGGATCCAACCCAGTTTGGCTTTGTCAAAGGCAGATCATGCCTTTTAAACTTGGTTGACTTTTTCAAACAGTCACCAAAGCCATTGATGAGGGAAAGGCAGTCCATACAGCCTACCTCGATCTGGCTAAGGCCTTCGATACAATACCCCACTCGGGTATCATTGAAAAACTCATCAGCTTAAATGTTAACCCATACATCACAAGATGGGTTGCAAACTGGCTGAGTGACAGAACCCACAGGGTCAGAGTTGCTGGCGCCATGTCAGACTCAAAGCCTGTCACAAGTGGTGTCCCACAGGGCTCAGTCCTGGGCCCACTCTTGTTTGGCATCTACTTTTCTGAAGTACAAGCAAACACAGGAGGGTTATGGCTGACAAAGTTTGCAGATGACTGCAAACTGGGCCATAGTAGAAAACACATCTGACACAGATATCCTTCAGAAGGGTCTCACAGAAACGGATAACTGGTGCCAGAGCCACGGCCTAAAGTTAAATGCCAAAAATGCATAGTCATACCCTTCGGGAAAAACAAGGTTACCCCTAGCTACCAAATAGGAGGCAATCCACTGAGCACAGAAGAAGTTATCAGGGACCTGGGGACCCAGGTTGATAGTAGTCTGTCATTCGACACCCATGTAGCTAAAGTAGTTAGGAAGACCTTCTACATTGCCCACCTTATCATGAAGGGATTCTCATCTAGATCAAGGGAGGTTATAGTCTCCCTTTACTCATCACTCATCAGACCAATGATTGAGTACAATGCCCCATTTGGAATGTATCTGACCCGACACTTGCAGCAGCTGGAGAGGCCACAAAGTTCCTCACCAAAAGGATAAAGGGTCTCAAAAATCTATCCTATGCTGCCCGACTGAAAGAACTCCAGCTCTATTCAGTCGCACCGCTTGCTCAGAGGTGACCTTTGCCTAACATACAAGGCCATGTCAAACCCAGATTTGATGAATATGCTTCACCTCAAAAATCTAGATCCATCAGAGCCACAAGGGCGGAGACTTAAACCTCGACACGGCTATTAATAGGACGTGCTGGAGGGATAGATTCATCACCCAAAGACTCCCTATGCTGTGGAACAGAATCCCAGTACATGTGAGGCAGAGCACCTCGCTGGCCTTGTTCAAGAGAAATCTTGACCAATGGATGGGAGATCGCAGATATACCCCAGGGATTACCTCAGTGTCACTGCTCGACAGAGGCACAGCAAAATAATGGGTATAGTTCCCCATACTAAAGGGGTGGCGTAAGCCACAAAACGATGGGCTAGGCTTGTAAATGCCCTCGGGCAGATAGCCTAGTATGAACCTATGAACCTATGAACCTATTCATCATGATTTCTCTTGAAGAGGGCCAGTGATGCGCTCCGCTTGACATGTATGGGAAGTCTATTCCATAGCATGAGCAGTCTCTGGGTTATGAACCTGTCCCTCCAGCTTGTTCTGTTGATTGTGGTAATGAGGCTGAGGTCTCTGGAGCATGCAGTGCTGAGGGATTGGGATTTCTTTAGATGCAGCATTTCTAACTGAGCTGGGTCAGACATGGCTTTGTAAGTCAAGCAAAGATTGCCTTTAAGTAGGCGATATGAGACAGAGAATAGATGGACTTTTTTTGAGTCTGTCCATATAGGCCAAGTGTTTAAGACCTAAGATCCTCTTTGTGAAGTATTTTTGTGGCCTCTCCAGTTGTTGTAGGTGTCTAGTGAGGTACATGCCAAATGGGGCATTGTACTCAATGATTGGCCTAATGAGGGAAGAGTAGAGGGAGACAATGACCTCCTTCTTCCTGGATGCAAAACCCTTAGTGATGAGATGTGCCACATAGAAGGACTTTCTGACCACAGTGGCAATGTGGTAGTCAAAAGAGAGGTTGCTGTCAACCTGTGTTCCCACATCTCTTATGACGCCTTCTGTGTTCAGTGGACTACCATCGATATGGTAATTCACGGGAACCAGGTTTTTCACAAAGGGGATGATGACACATTTTTTGGCATTGAGCTTAAGGCCATGGTTCTGACATCAGTCATTGGTCTCAGTGAGGCCTTTCTGTAGGATGTCAACATCACTTGGGGAGTTAATTATGGCTCCCAACTTGCAATCGTCTGTGAATTTTGTAAGCCAGAGTCCCTTCATGTTGGCCTGAACTTCAGAGAAGTAGATACCAAACAGAAAAGGACCCAGGACCGAACCCTGTGGGACTCCACTCGTGACTGGTCAACAGTCTGACTTGGAGTCAGCTACTTTCACACTGTGGGTTCCATCTGTGAGCCAGTGTGCAACTCACCTAGTGATATAGGGGTTGATGCCTAGCTGGATCCTGAGTGGGGAATGGTATCAAAGGCCTTGGCCAGATCAAGGTATGCTGTATGAACCACATTGCCTTCATCCACAGCTCTGGTGACTGACTCAAAGAAGTCGACTAGGTTGAGCAGGCATAATCTACCCTTCATAAAACCAAACTGCGTAGGATCCAGAGTTTGGAGGTTCCCTATATCTTTGTTTGTTAGGTCCATGATGATGCATTCCATAGCTTTGCATTTCAGACTTGTCAGGCTAATGGGGCGATAGTTCCCAGGGTCTGTAGTCACTCCTCTTTTGTGGAGAGGGATGACTGTAGCAGTGCACCATTCGGTAGGGACAAAGCCTGAGGTGAGGCTGTGATTGAACAGAGCACACAGGTGATGTGCCAGCTCTCTCTGTAGTTCATGCAGAACACAGACAGAGATATTGTCAGGTCCCATAGAAGCTGTATTCTTGGCCTTGAACAGTGCTGTTTTAACCTGTGAAGCCGTAATATTGGGTGCCTGGCAATCTACTGGTATTGTGATTGGTCCTTTGGTGGGGGAGAGTGGAGTAAAGTTGGCAGTGATTCTGTCGGCCAGTATATTGGCAATATCTGTTGGCTTGGTATAGGAGGTACCATTGTGCAACAGCTCTGAGCAAATCTGGGTATTGCCATGGAGATTCTTTACATAACTATAGAAGACCTTGTGGTTGTCTTTACTATCTGCTAAAATTCTGTTTTCATAGCTAACTTTAGAGGATTTGATGAGGGATCTCAACTTTTTGTTGAGGCTGATAAAGGAGTTTTTCCAGTTTTGGGACTTCACCTTATTTCTCATCAGTTTCCTCCTTCTGTTGTAGAGTTTGTTTATGGCAGGGGACCACCAGACTGGATTCCTTTTTTTGGAGGAGAGCGTCTTGGTTCTATTGGGTAAGGCGAGATCCATGCATTTGTGTATGTATTCGTACAGGGCATTAGTGTATGATTCGGCAGTCATCCAGCTGTTCTCCAATTGCATGTGTGCCGTGAAGTTAGCCACTGGTTTTTAGGAGCCCAAACTTAGCTTTGGAGAAGGTTTTCATGGTGGTTTATATATATATATATATATATATATATATATATATATATATATATATATATATTATATATATAAAGAATGGGTATGAAACTACTTATGAAAGACTGAAAAATACAGAGCCTATCTGGAGCTCAGTCGTAAAGACAGTTGTGTCCATACAGACTCTCATTTTTCCAGAAGCCAAGTAAGAAAAAGATGGGGGTTGGTGGGTGGGAAGATGAGGAAGAATGAAAATGGACAACGCAAATGGAATGTTATATTGAGTACATAACTTCTTTATCTGATGTCAGTTTTCATTCATTCCTCAGCAATTGGGACAGAGTCCCCAGCTACCTAATTTCCCAGAGAGACTCTAAGGAAGGATGTTCCTGAGCACATTTGAGTCAAAGGCTGCTCTTCCCCTAGAGAGCAGATCCAATTTGTAATGAGTGATAAAAGTGTGAGGATTGGTCCAGGTTGCAGCGACGGATATATCATCCATGGAAGCTTTAGAAAGAAATACTGTGGAAGTTGCCATAGACCTAGTCAAATGTGCTCTTATAGGTTTTGGTAAGGTTAGGCCCAGCTTGTTGTAAATAAACATTATACAATCTGTCAGCCATTTGGCTAAAATGACCTTTGCAACTGGTTTGCCCAATTTTGAATCTGGAAAGGATACAAATAATTGGTCTGTCTTCCTGATTTCTTTTGTTCTATGTAAGTAAAAACATAATAGTCTGTGAACATCCAACAAAAGTAACATATAGGTTCATAGGTTCAGCTCTGTTTGAAAATATGGGAAAGAAAACTGGTAAATTAATTGACTGATTAATATTGGATTCTGACACCACCTCAGTAAGGAAAAAGCGTTGGTACATAATGTCACTGTATACTTATGAAAAACCAGTTAAGGAGGTTTAAATAATAAAGTTTGAAGTTCTGAAATTCTTCAAGCAGAAGTAATGGCCACTAAAAAAATAGTTTTCCAGGTCAAGAATTTAAGTTTATGCTTAGCTGCTGGTTTAAAAGGGAACTGAATTAAGGTTTGCAGTACCAAATTTAAGTACCGTGGTGGAGTAGGATCTTTATATGGAGGTCTGAACAAGAGGGTGCCTCATAAAAAGGCTTTACAAAGTTTAGATGAAGCTAAGGACGAATTGTCAAGTCCAGTACGAAAATTAGAAATTGCTGCTAACTGGACTTTGATTGCTATCTCATTATAAATTTTTTGCCAAAGATTTCAGGACACTTTGTACAAGAGCTAAAAAGGGATCAATGTGTTTTTGCTGTGCCCGAAAAGCAAATCAGTTCCATTTGCTTCTGTAAAGCTTTCTTATGGAAGCCTTATGTGAAGATAGAAGTATATGGTGAACAGGGAAAGAGAGCATCTGTTGTCTGGCTATCAAGGGAAGTGGAGAAACCATGCTGTTAGCCTGACGTTTGAAATATCAGGATGCATCGTACCTACTGGGTGAGACAGGAGGTCTGGAATTAAATCCAGAATCCAAGGTGTATAGAATAGATGAGACCAAAGGAAGGGGAAAAAAATCTGTCAAGGCCAATAAAGTGCAATGAGGATAATCTTTTCTTTAAACAGGCAGCTTTCTGTAGAAATATGGAAATTAGGGGAATCAGTGAATATGCATAGAGAAGACCAGGGGGCCAACTGTGGAGCAGAGCATCTCTCAGTGACCCCTCCCCATGGGGGGGTAAAGGCAAAGAAGCTGCTGTACTTGCTGTTTAGGGGAGATGCAAAAAGATCGTAGCAAGGCTGGCCCCACTGACTGAAAAATCATGTCGGTCACTTTCTTGTTGAGAGAACACTCATGAGCATAGGCGCCGGAAGCTGTTAAAGACTGGGGGGGGGGGGTGCGGTGGGTGACAAGGGCACTTAGTGAACTAAAAAGGGTAATTTTTTTATAACTATTTGCTACCACAACATAGGTTCACTAGGAGAAAATTTTAACCTTAGCCAATTCCCTTTTGGTGCTTGAATTAACATTTTCTGATTGGTCTTAGCTATCACCATAGCTGATAATTGTATATTAGCCCTAGTGAGAACAACTGTGATCATACCATAGATAATTTGAGGGGGCCATGTAAGGCATGCAGCATTTAGGAACTGCCTCTATCCATTAGTGGCATGAGGGGAAATCCTGGAGTACATTTTCTATTACCCATCATTAGATCCAAGTTGCATTTGCATATGGATAGATGAGCTTTGCTTTACTTTTACGGACAGTCTGTTCCGGAACAGTGGTAGCCTCTGTGATATATATCTATCTCTCCACAACATTCAGTTCAGATACCTGGATTGAGTATTTCTGATGCCATATGACTTGCTGATGTTCAGTAGGACCATCTGTATTATGTCGGAGGATGCTTGGTATGCCAGACATGTCACCTCTAAGCACTCTGTAGGATACCGAGTATAGTAATAAATCTTTGAGGTGGTCCATGCAAGACCTATTGTTTAGGACTTGTATCCTTTTAGTAAGGTATCTCTGAAGGTATTCCAATTGTTGCATGAGGCTGGACAGATACATGCCAAAGTAGGCATTATACAAAATGACTGACATAATGAGAGCTTTGTAAAGGGGGACAACAACATCTCTAGATCTAGTCACAATCAGTTTGTTTATAAGCTGTGCAATATAGAAAAGCTTTCTTATGACGCTGGGCACATGCTGGTCAAAAGTTAGGTCACTGTACACACAAGTTCCCAAATGCCAAACAAATGGATCAGTTCTCAGAGGGCATTGTCATGAATTTGACATCAGTTATTATTTGGGACAAACCTTCCTGCATGGTGGTTAAGTCATTTGGGGATTCAATAACTTCTCCTAGCTTGCAGTCATCTCAAACTTAGCTGGCCAAAGCTCTTTAGGTATTTCCTTTTACTTTTGAGATGTAAATGCCAAACAGAAAAAGTCTGAGCACTGAACCCTGGGGTACTCCACTGGTGACAGGTCTCTTCCCCTGTTTTGATCTCCTGCATCCGTTGAGCCAAGTTGGCAATGTAGCTGGTGATGTAAGTGTTTGGTCCTACATTATTCATCTTTTGTACTACACCTGAGTAGGGGATTGTGTCAAAAGGCTTGGTCAGGTCAAGGTAATGTGGTGTGAACTGTTTTACCTTCATCCATTGCTTTGGTAACAAGAGTAAAGCTTAAAATATGTCCATGATTTTGAGCCTTTCACACTTTCATCTGGGCTGTTTTCAAACACATTTTTAGGGCCATACATACATGTATGCATTCCTTGATTCACCTTCCTGATTGCATTAAATTATATTCCTTGTATAATACAGCACCAGTTGTTAGAATGTGTTTTAAACCTGTAGTTTTGAACAGTCTTCCAGTAAGCAATGAAACAAAATGTATGAACCAATAATGACAAAACTACCCATTTTAGAACATTTCAACCGTAAAAGGCCACTCAAACTTCTCATAATCCACCAATATCAGTAAATATGCAAAATGTCTGCAGAAGTAAGTCATCTAAATAATTCCTTATTTAAGGGATCTCTAACTAATGAAGAGGTTGCTGCTAGGAAACAACTCTATATTTCATTGTTTCATCTAAAAATAAATTGGCTGTTGCCCTTGAAGAATAAATTGCCTATGTTATATTAAAAAATGATAAGCTAATAATATTGCAACAGGGAATGGATGGCAAAGTGATAACAGGTTCATAGTTACTAGGTAACTCCTCCAAAGGAGGACAGTCACAAGACTGTAGCATCCATCCCTTTAAAATACAACATAGTATAGTATCAGCGGTCTGCATACTGTGGGAGTAGAACCCGCAGCCTTCTGCATCAAAAGTAAGCTACCACCTGTTGTGCTAACAATGCAAACGGCCTTGGCTAAACATCTCTTCCCCTGAAGCTCTCAGCTCCTTGTAAAAATTATTATTTATTTAACATTTTTTTCCAGGAAAGTCAGACTTGGAAGAAAGCCAATTTTCAGCAGAGGGCAGAGGCCTAGGGAGAAATGCTCCAGATGCATGTCTTTGAAATATGGGAGGAAACCAGAGTACCCAAAGGGAACCCACCCAAATACAGGGAGGACATACAGACTCCACACAGAAAACATCTGAAGTGCAGGAGGGAAAGTCTGCATTATGATATCAACAGCGCACCATCACTAAACAATAGATGAACTTGAGAAAAGGCAGATCTTCACAAATGTCTGTCTAACTGGTATTTATTTATTAATTACAGGGCACCGGACGGCAATAATATGATTGCTTTTCTGTAAAGTATCCTGCCCACAGCATTAAAATTGCAGTCTCCAGCAATTACTGTTGAGAAGATTGCCCATTCTTTGTGGCCACCATATAGGAAGATACAGCCACCAACACCAATCATATTTCACTTAATAAATTATGTGTTTAAGTAAATAATCCTCGATGTAGTCAAGGCAAGGAGGGCAAGTTATATAAAGTGTTTTCCATGCAACTACATGTGTAGCTGAAAGTCTTTGCCATTGTCTGACATATCTGTTTTAGGAATAGTCTCCCCACAAATTTCAAGCATTCAGACACTCTGCCTATTGACTGGAAAACCTCAGGAGATTTTTAGTATGCTGGGTGCTGCTTTATCCTTTATCTAAAGTAGTCTAATTGCAGAATGAGCAGACACATTTATAACGCAAATATAATACTGCTCGAATGGAACCAATCACAATAATCATTTTAAGTGATGAATATCGATAACAGTAATACTTTGAAAAGAAGCTAAGATTTCTTTTTGGAGAAATAGCTAAATTGTTTTGATGTGTGTGATTTGCAGCTGTCACTACGGTGCAGGTAGATCTTTATATTAGCTGTATTACAAACGACCTGGTATCTTTCAGACCAACTTCAAAATATTTTTATTTTAATGCTACCAGTTCAAAATTAGGAAAGCTACTATATTCTGAATTTTGCTAATTAAACTACAAGGTGTATATCCCTATTCCCTCTGCTTCTGTCTTTGTAGTATTTCTGGCTAGCCTATCCAGAAATTCAGTGTTTCATTCTTTATTCTTCAGTGTGTAAACTCATACATGTTCCATTTTCTCTGTGTTTCACATTGATGTTTATTGTTATTTATCATGTGAAACATTTTAATGGGAAATAAAAGTATTATCTTTACCCCCATCTTTTCTCAACATTACCTCCTGCAGTTCACTCAAAGTGTAGCCTTCTGTTTCCAATGGAGATAATACTCCATTATATAAACTTCCAAAAATAGTGTTATACAAATCAAAGCACATCAACAAACCTAAAAGCAGGGTCAACATGGGAGATTGTGAAATAAAATTGGAAAAGCTCTGTTTTCCTCTGCTAGAGCAAAAAAACAGACCATCAATTTCACTCGATAAAATGGAAAATGTTACAGAAAATCTTAGAGTGTATTCTTCAAGAGTCACCAAGGCTGTGGAGAATCCTTTAAAGGACAGAGGTCGATGAAGAAATCTTTAAAGTACAGGGGTTGAAGAACAGCATGTAAATTTAAAAGGTAGATTTGCATCACTAAATGAAGACAATGATCACAAATTCCCACAATATGGGTGAAGAATCTTTAATCTAGTTGCACTCAGACAAAGGAAATCTGAATATGATATTGTAATAGCAGGATACACAAAATAAAGAAAGAAACCAGAAAGGAATTATAGGTGAAGTGCAAATGCTGTAATCAAGTCAAAAGATGATGAACATCCGAGGAAAGAACATACGTTATTGATAACAAATGGAGATGGAAGACATGTTATAGAGAGTTTGCATGCATGCCTCGCTTGTGAAATAGGAAAAATATACAGGGTAATGACAGAATAAATCATTATATTGGCTGGACAGGAATATATAGCTTAACTTGCTGACCTGACTATGCCAGACTCAAACACCTTATTTCCATTAGCACAGTGATTCTTGGTGCCATGTCCAATGTAGTCTAAGGCAATTAATATTGCAAGCCACGACTGAGGGCTGTATCCTATATCTAATAATCGTTAGTGAAGAGATAATGTAATAAGTGAAAGTCCATCATCTGATACAGAGAAGAAACCATCATGTCATTTGAATTAATTATTTCCTCATAGCCCAGTCATGCAAAACACAGATCACTGGAATTATCACACCATTTGGAAGAGATGGCACAATTATCCAAAAGATAGAGACACACACACAACAGCTTACTCACTCTGAAACCAGGCAACTTCTGGGACTCCATCCTCCGCAGCTACTGATTCTGCCACCCGTTCCCACTCGCAAAAGCATTTTACCCAGGAAATATATCCTCCGCAGCTTCTGATTCTGCCGCCCATTCCCGCTCGCAAAAGCATTTAACCTGGCAAATACGAGCTCAACTCCGACAGGCTGCAGGAAATACGAGATCAACTCGACAGGCTGGATGAGCTGACGTCATCACTTGCGTGATGACGTCAGCTACAGCGAAGTAATTCAGGACAGTTGGGAGGTATGGATGATCTGCAAAAGTGGGGGACTTCGCTCCCCCCGCGCTCTATGGTTCCGGCACCCATGCTCATGAGATAGTACAATGGACCTACTCAGTTTGTCTGCTACCACGTTGGACTTCCTCGGAATGTGAGTTGGTATTAGAAAGTAGTTGGAAGTGATCACCCATTGCCATACCCTGAGGGCTTATCAACACAAGGGGTAATACTTGATTCCCCCTATTTGTTGATATACCAAACTACTGACATGCCCATTTGAACCACAACTGTGGCCAATGAAGGATTCTCATATAAAATCTTGTAATGGGAACTAAAATTATGGCTGCTGACACTGACCCTAGGGCTTGTAGAATCAATCAAGTTGAAACTGTGGTATTAAAGAGTATCTTTTTGGCCTGGAACCTGATAGTACTTTTCAGAGGGAAAGAGAAGCTGTCATTGATTCTGAACTGAACACTGCTCCTATAAATTCCAGTGTATGAGATGGTTCCGAATGAGCCTTGTTGTAGTTTATGCTCATCCCCAGTTTGGAGCAAGTCTGGAGCACCTGATCCCACACTTTTAGCAGTAGATGACTGGTCGGGGTAGTAATGAGCCAGTCATCTAAATATGAAAACCTTGTAGTCTCAAGTGAGCTGATACTACTACCATTTGGTGAAAACCCTGGAGGCTGTGGTGAGGTCAAAGGGCAGTACCCTGAACTGATAGTGAGTGGCTCCCAGCCAGAAGCATAGATATCTTCCAGATTGTATATTCATTTTTATATGGTAGTACACATCTGAAAGGTCTGTTGAGCATGTCCAGTCATTCTTACTCAAGAAGGGCAGATGGACTGAACCATAAAGTCCAGAATTAGTCTCTAAGTCCCCTGTTTTCTTTGGTACTAAAAGAAACTTGAGTAAGTTTTGGATCCTATTTGGTTTGGGGACTTCTTGAATGACTCTCTCTTTCTAGCAGCTTTTGAATTTCTATTGCCGTTTCTTTTCTCTGACTGTGTAGTACACTGAGAAATTTATACAGTGGTGGAGGTGGAAGGGAAAATGGAATTATATAACTTCTAGATATAATCTTCTGTACCCAGGTATCTTTTATGATTTCTAGCCAGGCTCTTTGGTGCAGAGATAAGCTGTGGAAAATGGAAGCGAGAAATTCCAACACCGCAGGAATAGGTGCTAAAAAAGGATCCAATTTTCTCTCAGAAGCCCAAATATAGATTTTCTTTCCATTTACTTTTATATATTTTCCAGGTGGAAGGCTTTTGAGATGAAGTAAGAATGTCAACTACCTGGGAGGAAAGCCTGGACTGACAAGCCATCATGAGAAGTGGAGAAGTAAGTTTCAGGGCCTGAATGTCTGGATGAGGCATAATGGAGGAATGAGACAGGAGATGTGGACTCAAGGCCAGCACCTAGGGGGGGGGGTAGTTTTATTGGCCACTAGGGGTCATTTCCAAAACTCCTTCATCTTCCTCTCTTAAAACCTAGTTGCCTCGTGGTTTGGGCGTCTTTTCAGGCTTGTTGGCTGTTGGTGAAGCACCCTCCAAGAGGAAAAAACGCTGAGAGAAGAAGGGAGCCACTTTTGAGATTTTAAGTATTTTTTCTCTGTTTATTTGCTAAGTTTTTCTGCATAGCTGCCTAGCTTGCGCATTTGCTGGCTTGTTAAACTTGATTTCTGTATTAGTAGCTGTATTTAGAGCACAACCAAAAGCTGTTTGCTGAATTTCCTGTTTGCACTTAATTTTAAATCGTTTTTTTCTTAAAACTTGCATATTTTCTGTCCTTGACCTAGCACTCTTGTGTGGGGTCATTTACTGCACTGTTATAACTTGATATTACTTGTGAACCTCTGCTATCTCTGAAAAAAACAAAAACAAAAATAAAATCTTGCTTTTTTCCCACTTTTCTGAGAGTTAAAAAAGTTCAGTTACAGGCTTGCTGTTCTTGAACTATTTGAAAGTTTCTGTGAGGCCATTTTTGCTTGGGCTAAAGGAAAGTATCTCTGTTGATCAGTGGCAGTGAATAACATTGAGCAGCTTCCCTGCCCCCCGTAGAGGTGGTTACTGACTTGAAACTGTAGTTTTATTGGCCACTAGGGGTCATTTCCAAAACTCCTTCATCTTCCTCTCTTAAAACCTAGTTGCCTCGTGGTTTGGGCGTTTTTTCAGGCTTGTTGGCTGTTGGTGAAGCACCCTCCAAGAGGAAAAAACGCCGAGAGAAGAAGGGAGCCACTTTTGAGATTTTAAGTATTTTTTCTCTGTTTATTTGCTAAGTTTTTCTGCATAGCTGCCTAGCTTGAGCATTTGCTGGCTTGTTAAACTTGATTTCTGTATTAGTAGCTGTATTTAGAGCACAACCAAAAGCTGTTTGCTGAATTTCCTGTTTGCACTTAATTTTAAATCGTTTTTTTTCTTAAAACTTGCATATTTTCTGTCCTTGACCTAGCACTCTTGTGTGGGGTCATTTACTGCACTGTTATAACTTGATATTACTTGTGCACCTCTACTATCTCTGAAAAAACAAAAACAAAAAAAAATCTTGCTTTTTCCCACTTTTCTGAGATTTAAAAAAGTTCAGTTACAGGCTTGCTGTTCCTGAACTATTTGAAAGTTTCTGTGAGGCCATTTTTGCTTGGGCTAAAGGAAAGTCTCTCTGTTGATCAGTGGCAGTGAATAACATTGAGCAGCTTCCCTGCCCCCCGTAGAGGTGGTTACTGACTTGAAACTGTAGTTTTATTGTCCATTTTGGGTCTATTCCTGCTTCTTTCCAGCCCCTGCTATCAAGCACGCTTTAACGTGCTTTAGCGCGGAGTTGCCACTAGAGCAGCATCGGGCAGCACCAGTTAAACAAGGTTAAACTCTTTCTGGCTCCAGAAAGTCTGTTCTTCAATTTTTCCCTTAGAACTGCTCTGTTAGGAACCTAAACAGTTTACACCTTCACTAAAAAGTGCAGCACTTGTTCCAAATAGCTTTTTCTTCTCAAAAAGCTCAGCACTTGTCTTATAAGCATATCCCTTGTCTTATAAGCATTCTCTTTGCAGGTCAAGCACTCCTATTTTATACAAATCTCTCACTAGCAAAACCCCCCAGGAGTGCCCACTTCCCTGCTAAGCCCACTACTTTTCTGTCTCATACCAACTCATAAATCTTTCTAGCATGTCGAAGGGTCAGATGCTGGCGTCCTCTCCTACCCAGTTGGTGAATCTGGGAATTCTGAGACAATGTTACAATTGCCTCATGTACACGGACAACCCTCTCCTCCTCCCACGTAACACTAACACTTGCGAGAGATGCAGCTATTTAGCCAAACTGGAGGCTGAGCTCTCTCAACTCAGGACTGGCAAGACCAGGCAGGAGGAGAAGGCAACTACACACACCACAATACCAGTCTCACATAAGTCAACCACACCACTGAATCAAACACATAAACACACTAAGACATACTCAGAGGCTCTGAGTAAAAATTTACCTAAACAGCAGAGGCCTCCAAAGCAGACACCCAAGCAACTGCAAACTCAATACACCACACAAACAACACATAAACAACAAAATCAGTGTGCAAAGCAGTCACTGTCCTTAAGGCCAAATACAACACCAAACATACTTGTCATAGGTGATTCCATAGTCAGACACACTGACGTCCCACTCACCAGGCTGAACAAGGAGAAGGTCACGGTAAGCTGCCTATCGGGCGCTAGAATCCGCCACATAACACAAGCACTCAGGTCACTCCATGGCAAGTACAAGTATGACACAGTCATTGTCCATGCTGGTGTGAACAACCCGAGACGTACCTCCCTGGACTACATGAAAAGAGACATAGAGGAGCTCTCTGATTATGTAGCCCAGGCAGGTATGACCCTGACCCTGAGCAGTATCCTTCCTTCACCAAGAATGATGCCACAATATAGTGACAAGATGATCAGCTTTAACAATTGGCTTAATTTCTGGTGTCATTCAAAGGGGATCCAGTGCCTGTCTGCCTGGGATGACATGCTCAACAAGCCACGCTGCTTCGCAAGGGACGGCTTGCACCTGTCACCCCTGGGATTCCGGATATTGGCTAAGGCTCTTGCCACCCTCATAGTGCCTTTTTAGGCAAGGCTCAAATTCTAAACCTACCACCCTAGAAAACAAAAACGTGAAGAAACTAAGGGTAATGCTGCTCAATTCCAGAAGTCTAAATCTCAAAATGCACGCACTCAAGGCCCTTCTCAGTATGGAGAACATCGATGTCTGTGCTGTGACTGAAACCTGGTTCAAGGCTCCTGAGAGCACCCCGGCACTATCAGGTTTCATCTCATATCATGTGTTCCGGCCCCAAAACCTGGACCACACCACAAAAGGAGGGGGTGTATCCATATTCATCAAGGATACCCACACCTCCAGGTTGGTGGCTACGCACGAAGCATCGGAAACCATCCAGGTGCAATTAACCATAGGCAAAACTGCTCTACAATTTGTAGCATGCTACAGGCCACCCTCTCAAACTCAGGAAACCCACACAGCCTTCCTGAAGACACTGGAGGGTATAAATGTATCACCAAACACCATCATATTGGGTGACTTCAACTACCCGAATATAGACTGGGAACATTACTAAAGCCCAAACTTTCTTGCCCAAAGGTTCCTGGAGTTCATAAATTCAAATGCCAGGGAACAACTAGTCACCGTCCCCACAAGAGGAGAAAATATACTAGATCTAATCATCACGAACATGGGGACAAAATGCTCCACACTGGAAGTATATCCCTCATTGGTGAGATCAGATCATAAACTAATCTCACTAGAAATCCACATCCCGCCCCCACCCCAAACAAAAAAGACCACAGTGAAGAACTTCTCTAAAGCAAACTTCACACTACTCAAGACAGGTGTGGTATCCTTCAAGGCCCCCGAGCCAATGGAAACCACAACCCAAGCTGCGGAAGCCCTTACAAATGCCTTCTATGAACACCTTCAGGACTGCATGGATCAGGCAATCCCAAATAAAACCAAGACTCTTTCCACCAAGGGCAAACGTCCAGTCTGGTGGACCCCAGCCATAAACAAACTTTACAATAAGAGGAGAAAGCTATTACATGATAGAGCAAAATCCCAAAAAGGGAAGGCATCTTTGATCAGCACTAGCAAGAAACTACAATCCCTCATAAAATCATCCAAGGCCAACTTTGAGAGAAAAATTGCCATAGATTCAAAAGACAATCATAAGGCCTTCTTCAGCTATGTCAGAAACCTGGGTGGAAACTCCCAGATATGCTCAGAATTAGTCCAAAATGATACAAAAATCACTGAACCCACAGACACTGCCAACATACTGGCAGACAGGTTCAGTGCAAACTTCACCCCCTCTCCCCCCCAAAAGGAGAGATAACTATCCCAACTGAGAGTAGCCTCCCAGACATCTCAAATGCGCAGGTGAAAGCTGCTCTCTCTAAAGCTAAAAACACAGCATCAATGGGACCGGATGGGGTCCCTGGCTGTGTGCTACATGAACTCAATGAAGAACTAAACCCGCACATAAGGCAGCTGTTTAATCTTAGCCTCACCACAGGATATGTGCCCAAGGAGTGGCGTATGGCAACTGTGGTCCCACTCCACAAAGGCGGTGCCTCTACGGACCCTTGTAATTACCACCCCATAAGCTTAACAAGCCTGGTCTGCAAAGCTATGGAGAGGATCATAATGGAACTCATAAACAAGGACATAGGGGACTTGCAAACATTGGACCCAACCCAGTTTGGCTTTGTCAAGGGCAGATCTTGCCTTTTGAACTTGGTTGACTTCTTCGAAACAGTCACCAAGGCCATTGATGAGGGAAAGGCAGTCCATACAGCCTACCTTGACCTTGCAAAAGCTTTCGACACAATACCCCACTCGGGTATTATAGAGAAACTTACCAGCTTAAATGTAAACCCATATGTCACAAGATGGGTTGCAAACTGGCTAAAGGACAGAACCCACAGGGTTAGAGTTGCTGGAGCCATGTCAGACTCCAAGCCGGTTACAAGTGGAGTCCCACAGGGCTCAGTCCTTGGCCCCCTATTGTTCGGCATCTACTTCTCAGAAGTACAGGCAAACATAGGAGGACTATGGCTGACAAAGTTTGTGGATGACTGCAAACTGGGTGCCATAGTGGATAGTACATCGGACACAGACATCCTTCAGAGGGGTCTCACGGAAACTGATAGCTGGTGCCAGAGCCATGGCCTGAAGTTAAACGCAAAAAAGTGTATAGTGATACCCTTCGGGAAAAACAAGGTAACCCCAAGCTACCATATAGGTGGCAACCCACTAAGCACAGAAGAGGTTATCAGGGACCTGGGGACCCAGGTTGACAGTAGCCTCTCGTTTGACACTCACGTTGCTAAAGTGGTTCGAAAGAGCTTCTACATTGCCCACCTGATCATGAAGGGATTCACATCCAGATCAAGTGAGGTCATTGTTCCCCTGTACTCTTCACTTATCAGACCAATGATCGAGTACAATGCCCCATTCGGGTGTATCTCACCCGACACCTGCAGCAATTGGAGAGACCCCAAAAGTTCCTCACCAAAAGGATAAAGGGACTCCAAAACCTGTCATATGCTGCCAGACTGAAGAAACTCCAACTCTATTCAGTTGCATACCGTCTGCTCAGAGGTGACCTGTGCCTGACATACAAGGCCATGACCAACCCGGAATTAATGGACATGCTCCACCTCAAAAATCCAAATCCACCAAAACCACTAGAGCAAGAGACTTAAACCTTAGCACGGATATAAATAGGACATGCTGGAGGGATAGATTTATCACCCAGAGACTCCCCATGCTGTGGAATAAAATCCCGGTTCATGTGAGGCAGAGCACCTCGCTGGCTCTGTTCAAGAGAAATCTTGACCGGTGGATGGGAGATCGTAGGTTTACCCCGGGAATCATCTCTGTGTCACTACTGGACAGAGGCACAACAAACTAATGGGCACAGTATTTCTAACATAAGGGGCGGCGTAAGCCACATAACTTTGGGCTAGGCTTATAAATGCCCTAGGGCAGTTAGCCTAGTATAAACCTATGAACCTATGAGGCCAAAGGAATGGGAACCACACTTGTGAAGGTCAGAAAGGGCAAAGAGAATTACTATGGTCTTCTGCTAAGATTTTTTTTCTGTAGGAGTTTGTGAATTAGAGGGGTAGGTGGGTAAGTGTATAAGAGACCGGAAGGTCAATCATGAACTAAAGCATTTCCCAGTGACTCCCTCTCAGGGGAATTTTGGCAAAAAGCATGCTGTATTTTGGGTTGGCAGGAGATGTAAAAAGACTGCAGCACAGCTGGCCTCAGTGGCAAAATATTTAAGACACCACTGTTGGATTGAGAGACCACTCATGAAGCAGCAGCAGAATTCTGCAGTCTGTCCACTAAAATGTTGGACTTCCTGGTATGTGCACTGCTATCAAAAAGCCATTAGAAGACATTGCCAAACCATCATCACTTCTCAACATAATTGGTATGAATGTGTCCCCCTTTAATGATGTACTATACTACTGTCATGTTGTCTGACTAGATAGCGATCACCCCTAGAGGAAGGACATCTGAATTTCCCAAAGGTTTTCTCAGAATGCTTCTGGAGAGAGAGAGAGAGAGAGAGAGACCTCCCTGAGACAGAGAGCTACACTGTAATGCAACACAGGGTGGACTGCTCTCATCTCTAAGAAGTTTATGTGAAGATTGGCTTCTGCTGGGGATCATATACTTTGGACCATCCTTCCTATGTAATGCCCCTATCACCCCATCTGGGAAGTGTCCGTGGTCACTGTGGCCTTGGGTGGGGGAGGAAAAAAGGAATGTCCTTAAGCTACTGCCTGTGATCAAATCCACCGCGTTATAGGTTATCTGTAAATTTTTGATATATGAATTGAAAAGGACATGGTCTGATGTCTGAAAGACCACTGAACTTGTAGTGTGCACTCCAACACCCTCATATAATGTCTTGCCATGAGGACCAAGGTAATGGAAGATCCCATTGATCCCAGCAGTTGTAATACAAACCTGGTTGGTGGTGTGTGATGAAAAAGGAGCTGTAAGCCATGATTCATCAGAGTAGACAGTCTTGCTATCTGTACTGTTGTATCCTGGTGAGTTCCTGTGAAATCCAGTGCTTGAACTGGTGTGAACTTGGATTTGTCATAATTTTTCATAATGCATGAAATGGAGCAAAGTTGAAGCAGATAGTTTCTTGCCTAGGACAGAAGGAACATAGTAGGAGCAGTGAGGAGCCAGTCTTCTAGATAAAGGAATACACAGAACACCTACAGTCTGAGATGGGCTATGACTAATGCCACGCATTTGGTGAACACCCAGAGGACTGTGGTGAGGACAAAGAGCAGGGCTCTGAACAGAAAATGACTGGCTGACAGCCAGAAAAGGCAGTATCTTCTGGACCGCCTGTCCATTTTGATGTGGCAGTATGCATCCTGGAGATCTAGTAAGCACATCCAATCACTCTTCCTCAGAAGTCAGAGGATAGAGTGTACCATGACCATTCACAACTTGGAATGTTTGACATATTAATTCAGCTAACTGAGGTCCAAGATTAGCCTGAGGTCCCCATTTCTTTTTTGGTACCAAAAAGAACATCAATTAAGCTCTAAAACCTTGTTGGTCTGGAGTGACCTCTTGGATAACTCGCTTTCTTAGCAACTTTTCTATTTTTAGTGCTGCTGCTTTTCTTTGAAAGTGTGGCACATTGGTAAGTTTCTTTACTGATGGGGATGGGGAAATATAGGGGATGTGATAACTTTTGGTTACAATTGTCTGCACCCAGGCATCTTTGGTGATGGATGTCTCAGCTTCTGTGTGTAGATACAAGCACCCTCTCAACTGCCTCCATAGTGCAGCAGTTGGGCAACCATTTAGGAGCAATGGTAAGGCCTCTTGTTGAAAGAACCCCAGAAACCTTGATTCTAGAGGCCTCCTCTGCCATGAGGGTGATCTCTGGCATTACATTATTGCTCTCTGTTTCAGGAAGGACTCTCTCCAGAAGCATTCTGAGAAAACTTTGGGGGCATTCACAACAGTAGCTTTTTACCCCTTTCTGGTTTCTAGAGATGGTCCTCTGTGTGTGTGTGTGGGGAGGTAGAAAATGGATGCAAATGATAGAAAGAATTTTCCCATTCTGCTCACTTCTGGAAAGTGTGTTCTTTACCTAAGGGCCAAAAAGAGTTGAGGCATCAAAATGGGCATTGATAAAAGATATCATAAAAGGTTCAGCAAAATCACAAACATGCATCTAGGCATGTCTCTTAATTGTAATGCCTGTACCTGTGAGTCTCAATCGCAATCAGTTACATGGAGGCATTTGGCAGGAATTGATGGGTGGCCAATTTCAAATCCAAAGCCCTTTTGTCACCCACAGACATAGACCCAAACAGGAACTTGGAAAGCTCCTTTGTCAAGTCCCTCTGGAATCTAGTCATGTGTGCCACATACTTCAGCAACCTTAGGGAAAAACTGTCAAAGTATATACTCACTTGTCAAATCTGTCCAAGGCTCTAGACTCCCTGTTAAGGGGATGGACAGATGAGCTCTCTTCAGAAAGCGCTTTTTTGGTGGCAGCTACTACTACCCATGGCATCCACTGTTGGAGCCTTAATCCAGTAAGCACCATCTTTAAGGGTTACAAGGTATTTGTCAGATTTTCAAGGAATGTGTTCTGCAACATCCAGTTCATTCCATGTCCACTGACATGAGAACCACCATCTAATCAGCCAGGGGAACCACCCAGGAAGTAGTTGAGCTCTCTCCAAAAGGCTTGAGAAAAATAGATTGCTCCTGAGAAGGGGATTCAGAAGACTAACCTCCTTTCTGCCTCAGAAGTTTGAAGATCTCTCTGAATGGGATATCCTCAAGTGGTGATCTAGGGAGCTCTCTCCTTCATCAAATTCTGTGTCTTCTGTCAACAACTCCTGAGAGGAGTCGATGTGCCTCCTCTTGCATATGCTTCTTAGAAGCTTCCTTGGGTGGATGTTCTGGAAGGACTCGGAAGACCAAGGGGTGTCCTGAATGAGGACTGTCTCGAGGACTGTATTTACAGGCTGTCCTGATGGAATACACTGAGCAGGATCAGAATCCAGGACACCCAGTTGAGGAGCAGGTCGAGCCAAGAGGGAAAGATATGTCCAGTCTCCAGCCTTGGAGAGAGCTCTCTCCACTGCCTCAAAAGCAGAAGCTAAGGGGGAACTCAGAAACACTTAAGCAGAAGTCAAAGCTGTCTGGCCAGGATGAGCATGGGCACCAACTTGACTCCATCAGTGACTGAGGCCAGAGCTGAGCTACCGAATGTTGATGCCCCAAGACGAAGAGAGAGCTTCAACTGTTTCAGAGTCAAATATTTGTTCTCACAGTCAGTGCCAAAGCTACGGCTCTGAAATCCTACCTGCTCCAAGGAAGCTGGGACCAGATGGATCAGAGAAGATGCTAGATTCAACAAAGACCATAACGGGATCCAACATGGACAGCCCAGGAAATCTCAGATCCAAAAGTCCTGAAGCCAGAGGTCAGATCAGAGTAAGAGAAGGCAAAGGAAGTGGTCCAAAGCAAATAGATCTGATGGGAGATGTAGCTGGGAGGACTTCCAGCTGGATTTTATTCCTGAGGAACTTCCCCATCATTCTATCTACATCAGCCTCTATGAGAGTTCTGGGATATCTGAAAGAGGAAGTTGTGGATGGAGGCCTAGAGGAGTTTTGTCTGGGTCTCTTTTGTAGAAACTGAGAGTGCAGTCTAGGGGAGACTGGCTCTGAAGACAACTTTGGCTGTCACAAGGGAGCAGTCCTGGATTGCAAATGAGTTGGATCCAAAGATGCTGCCAGATCCAAGGGCCTCAAAAGTTTACCACATGGAGCCGAAGACAAAACCAATGAAGAAGAATGTTCTGCTGCCTTTTTTCTTTACTTTTCTCTCTTGGTTTTTCATTCTTGTCCCCATTATGTTTATCTGAGGGTTTCTTCTTGGATGGACACTCTCCAGGAACAGGAGAAGATTTTGAAGATTTAGAAAATTATCCAGGAATGAGAAGACCCTTGAGAACTAAACCATGGCCTGTTGTCCAAATGCCATGCACACTGAGAAGTTTTCTTCACGGTGGGCAGACTCCAAACAATATACACACACAGGATGTGTATCTGAGTTTGTTTTTTTTTTTTTTTTTTTTTTTTGTGGCTGCAAGCCACACATTTTTTAAAACCAGTGGGTTTGTTGGACATACCTGAATTCATACACAAAGCTACCAGAAAAAGTATATTAAGCTACAGAAAAGGATAGGGCTACCAGCAATGGTAGAGGAAAAGTACCTTAAGTACAGGACTATAATACTAACAATGGTAATATGAAATTACTAAAGTATAGGAAGCATCAACGGCATGAAAGAAAAGGAGATTCAACAGTTAGAAAAAAATTTTTTTTGGTAACAGGAGGTATTGTTATAGAAAAACTAAGAATATATAAGAAGAAAGGAAGGAAGAAATGAAACAACAACCTAAATATTTGAAACACTTTGCTGAAGCACATTAGCAAAAGAATCACTTCATCCTAAACAAGTGGCAAAGGAGATCTGAGGTAATGCTGAAGACAGGAGGGGATTATGGGTAAGGGATGGAGCCTGAGCAATGGATCCTAAAGTCTAGTGAAAGAAGCCAAATTGGGATCTGAGTTCGGCTTTGAAACTCATTCATTGAGGAATACACAGAAAAGGAAAGATCAGATACTGTTTTCATATTTGGGGGGGGGGGGTAACTGTACTTTGATGGTACAGTAGAATGTGCTTCAAACAAGGAAGACACTAATTAAAGAACCATCAAACTACTTGACTTATGGCCCAGATAGAGAAACATTTTCATTTACTCTTAGAAATATTTTGAGTGGACTGCTTTCAAGAAGCAGACAAAATGTAGATTACACGCTCTGAATAACAGGTATGCCTGACAGTTAGGAGAACTAGAGAAACTATGTCATTAACTTGAGATTGTGAAGGTAAGGGTGAGGCTGATTGGGGGGGCGGTGTAAAAGAAGCTCTGGGATTGGATATAGAAGCCAATGAATTGAGGAATGAGCAGGGGAAACAAATCTGTCCAAACCAGTATGGAACAACTAGGATTATCTCTGAAGGGGGGAGTGGCATAAAGGAAGCCAATGGGCCACTGACAGACTACAGCATCTCAGGGTAACTATCCCTCTAGGGGAACTATGACAAAGTAGTTTCTGTACTAGGTGTTGGGGGAAGAGGCAAATATGTCGCAGCAAAGCTGACCCCAGTGACTGAATATTTGTTGTGCCACCAACAGATTGAGAGACTACTTGTGACACATCAGGATTGACCTACTGAGCCTGTCTGCTAGCCCGATGGATTTTCCAGAATTTGAGTTGCCAACAGAAGGTGACCTGAATCTGAAGCCCATTACCATGCTCTCAGGGCCTTTATGGAAAGGGAGTAAGATTTGTTTCCTCAATGTTTGTTGAAGTAGCAGGCTACCAACAAGTCTGTTAATATGGTTATCACTCCCGAAGATAAGAGGTCATGAAATTTCTGCAACACAACAGGGAACACTCACATCTCCTGGATACTGATGTGAAAACTGGACTCTGCTTGATTCAAAAGTCCTTGGCCTATCCTCCCCTAGCAGTGCCACTATACCCCAGAGGGAAGGCATTCATGACTACTACTGCTGTTACAGTAGGCAGAAAGTACAGTGCTGTAAGAACTTACTATACAAGCCTGCGCACATTTCTTGTGCCTTATGACCAATGTATGGCCTAAGGCGAAGACAGGAGGTACACAAAGGACAGCTGATTGTGAATTACCTCAGAACCTGCTTACCCCAAACATATTTACATATGTACATGTCCACCAAAGAGAAATATAAGGATGTGGTCCATCTTAGTCAGTAAAGAGCAAACAAGCCCAAAGGGGTAAAAGAGGGACAACTGTAATACTGCAACAGTGGTCAATAGAATATCTACTGTTATGGTAAGTTTTTACATAGCTGTACTAGGTTCTTTCAAGATCATGACTGCAGTATTACTAGTAGATGGGACAGTACTAGAGCTGTTCAGAAGGAAGGGTGGAAGAAAAAGGAAAAGAGGTGTGGTCCAACAAGCCTTGTAACATGGACCTTGCAAATCATGCTCTAGCTCTAAAAACACATCCAAATTTTAATATGTAGTAGCTGTTTTAAGAATAGTTCTATAATTCAAACTCATGAAAAAAAATCACATCAGCCATATAAACAGCTATAATCTGATTATCAGCTGTATGTTGAAGCTTATAACTCTTTTTCTTGAGAACTTCACTACTAGAATAAACATCTGGGGACAAAGTCTTATCTCTGACAAGGGGTCTCTTACCCTAGACTACTGTCCCTAAAGGGTTTGGTTTTCCACTACATGTGCAAGGTACTGGAACACTACCCAAAGATGTGTCTAAGCCCCGTTCCATGACTGGCAAAACTAAACTACAGGGAAATGGGGAAAAAGTTAAGTGTTCTGCCGGCCAAGCAGTGGCTCTGACACAATCACTCACCATAGGCTGAGTCATAGTTTTATTTTATTTTTTTCTTTTAGGTGTAACCACATATGATGGGGGATACCAGAGTTAGGATACATCAAGTCAGGGGAGAGAACACCAGTCAGAATAACTGACTGTGTCACAAAAGGAAATATTGCCAGCCCAGCTATCTGGAATTTTGAAAATAATTCTGTGTCATTTGTGAATATTAATATGATTTATATAGAAGTGTGACAGAGGGGGATACTGCCAGAACAGCTATCTGGAATTTTGTAAATAATTATGTCATTTGTGAATATCAACATGATTCATACGCTTGTGTTACAACTGTATTAGAACTGCATGTTATGTGTATATCAACTGCTGGTTCAGAAGTGTATGTGAGAAGGGTTTGTACAGTACTGAACTTAAAGATTTATCCACAGTGTACCCTAGTGGTAAAGAACAGAAACGCAAATAAACTATTGCAACTGTGTAAATGTATATGTTTTAACAGTGGAAACTAGAACATAGAGAGTTAACTTGCAAAACTTCAAGAAAATAGTTGAAATTAAATTGTTTATAACTGTGCCATAAAAGATGGTTTAAATACAGCAAGGAGACAGGATGTCTAAAACTAGGGAGCCTTCTGCATTGTTTTAAGTGTTTTATTGTTTTATGTCTTCCAGCAGCTGGAAGGATCTGAGAGATATGTATTTTTCATACGGGGATGCTAAATGCTGGTAGTTTCTAGCAATGGGGGTTTTCACCTGGGATAGCCAGATGACAAAAGTGATGTTATCCTACAAGTATCTCAGTAACAATATTTGATATATTAATTTAAGACCTCTCTGAGAGAGAGAGTGCATTTTGTATTTTTTCTTTGACCTAACAACATCAGCTGGAAATATCCACTCACCACATCTGCACTTGTCTTGCTGTAAGTAAGTTAACTACAGTACAGTAATTTCCCTTAGATTCAGTTATGAATATAGTAAAGTATACCTTAGATGTTTTCTGTACTTATCTGAGATTGTCCTGCAATGTTGTTTTAAATATTTCCTGTGATTTTGAACTCTATCACTGTATATCTTGTTCTTTTATTATTTATTATTAGATATATTTAAACCTTTCAATTGTGGCTGGTCTGTCTAGAGATATTTAAGCTCTTAGAGTACTTGCATATCTGTTTGATGATACTGTGCAGGCCATCCTAATAGCCTTGCTCTTAGTCAAACTACCCTTTGGATTAATAGTAACATTACACAGTAAGATTGGACACCCTTTGTTAAAGTAGCTGATAAGGGGTTCTGGTGAAGTGATAACTATCTTGCAGTCTGTGCAGAAGGGGTTATAGCTAGTAAACCTGTGCCAGCCTTTCCCAGGTGTGTGTGTGTGTGTGTGTGTGTGTGTGTGTGTGTGTGTGTGTGTGTGTGTGTGTGTGTGTGTGTGTGTGTGTGTGTAACAAATCTCCAAGAGTGTGTGTCAGCTACTTGGGCAGGGGCATGAAGCACTGGTTGGACAGAGAGAGTGTTAGAGGACTTGGCTTAGAACCCTCGGTAAGGTCTCAATTCTATAGCTGTGCCAGTGGGGAGTCTTACAGGGAAACTGGAGAAAGAGGGAGAAACCAGCCCCAGACTGACTGTGGTCTCTTCTGCTCTTAAGGGAAAGTGCACTTTACTGTGTGCGTACTTGTCATCCTCCCAGTGTGTACATCCCCCACTGTTGCCAGTGGTGAGGACTGAGGCTCCTTGATTACTGAGCCAGTGCCGGGGAGATACACATTAATTGGTGGCAGTGGTGGGATATCCACATCACATATTAATTGGTGGGCAGTGGTGTGGATATTGAATACCTGCAGCCTGTAAACAGTGGTCACTACGGAAGGTGTTTGTACTCTCAATCAGCCACACAGTGAGCATTCAGAGTTTCATATCACAATTGTTTTACTTTTTTGTTAGCTGAGTTAGTCAGGGAGAACAGGCAAGGATGTCAGCAAAGGCATATGGCAAGTTGACAAGGAGCCAGTTGGCTGAGATGTGCCAGGATAAAGGACTGGTGTATGCCAACCTGACTAAAGGAGAAATGATTGCAGTCTTGAGCACAGCTGTATCACAGACCAGCAATCAGGAGGACAACCAGGCTGGCTTTGGAGATGTACAACTCTTAGAAAATGGACAGTTCAACTTTCCCACAGAGGACTTAAAAAGCCGTCTGGAGTTAAAGAGACTTGTACTAAGCATTTGGAAACAGAAGTAGCAGAGAGACTGAGATGTCTGGATGCTGAGGAAAATGAGAAACTGTGGCATCTGGAAGCTGAGGAGAATGAGAGGCAGAGGCAACATGAGATGCAGATACTGACTCTTCGCCAGGGTCATGGAGGTAATGGGGAAGGGGGTAACTGAACCCCAGAAGCAACAAAGGTCAGTAAATTTCTTCCACAATTTACAGAGGGGTATTTTGATAGTTTCATTCATATGTTTGAAAGGGAATGTAAACAGTATAATGTTGACCAAGGGCTCTGGGTATGGTTCTTGACCTCCCTTACTCCATGGTAAAGTTGAAACTACTGTTTCTAAATTGTTTGATACTGACTGCTTAAATTATAATACTGTTAAAAATTGTCTGTTAGAGTGTTTTAAGATAACACCTGAAGCTTATAGGAAAAAGTTTTGTGAGCATAGATGCAAGCCAGATGAAAGTGTGTGTGAATATATTGCTGAGTTAAGCACTTATTTTCATAGATGGGTGAATGGGTGTCACGTCACCACTTTTGAAGGGCTAGCAGACATTTTGGTGAGGGAACAAGCCCTTAGCACTTTGCCTGAGGACATGTGAATCTGGTTAGAAGATAGGGAATGTAACACAGCAGATGAGTTGGGAAAAAGGGAGACCTACACCTAGCAAGCAGAGTATCACGGCACAGGAAAGGAATACCCTGTGCTGCTCATGGGTCTAAGGGAACCCATGGTGGGCACCCTGAACCACCCCAACAGAGTCTGCCAGTAGCAGGAAAGCCACTAGTCCAGGTACAAGTCCAGGACCAAGGGCTAAATGTTTTAAATGCAACCAGTGAGGCCATGTAGCATACAGATCTTCATGGAGGCAAGGTGGGGAACGAAAGGTGGGAAAGCTAGTAAGTGGAAATGACACAATGCCAGCAGTGACACGGATACCAAACTACCAGAAGAGGTTATATCCTATCTTAGCAAATGGGAATGAGGCCATGGCTAAGAGAGAGACAGTCTCTGACCTAACCATTATGAAGCCTGCAGTGGTTAAAGAGGAGCACTACTTGCTTGGGTATTCAACTCCAGTCAGAGCTTTAGGAGGGACCCCATTCCAAATATCTTTGGCTATGGTTCACCTTGACTGGGAGGGTGGAAAAGGAAGCCAGCAAGTAGATGTGTTTGAGGATATCCTTGCAGATATCCTGATAGGGAAGGATTTTGATAATGCAGTACCTTGCGTGCATGCAGTGACATGAAGTCAGGCTTGGAGACAAGCATGTGGGTCTGGTAGCCCGGGGGGACCAAGAAAGACCACAGACGTGAAGCCAGGACTGGTGTAGTGGTTACTTCAGGGAGGGGCTACCCTGCAGCAGTGAACCACATCTGCTTGTAGGTACTGATGTTCCCTTGGACAGAGTGACTGCAACGGCAGAGGTGAGTAGTAATAGTACCCAGGCTGACAGTGAGGCCCTGCTGTCAGAGAATACCAGATTTCCTGTGAAAAGGGAGCTGGGAAGGGTTACAAAGAGACAGTGGAGACAGGCTCAGCTCGCAGACCCTACATTACAAGGCCTGAGGGAGGTAGCTAGTGAAGCCCCTGATTTTCAAGGAAAAGGGGGATCTGTATACTGGGACAAAGGGTTTCTGTATAGAGAGTGGACCCCTGAGGGAGGGCTAAAGGATGAAAGAATACAGCAGTTGGTAGTGCCCGGAGCCTATCATCTGGCACTTCTAGCCATAGTCTATGATATTCCCTTTGCAGGTCATACGGGGATAAAACGTACAAAAAGACATATTATGCAGAACTTTTATTGGCCTGGGATTTCCAGAGATGTAACAGGGTAGATAGGGATCTGTGAGCAGTGCCAAAATGTAAGCAAGGCAGGAGACGAGGTGAAACCTCCTTTGATGCCTTTGCCTGTGATTGAGGAGTGATTTCAGAGGGTAGCTATGGATATTGTGGGGCCTCGAAGTACCCCAAGTTCTAAAGAGAAAAAGTATACCCTAGTGGTTGTAGATTATGCTACCAGATACCCTAAGGCAGTGGCTGTGTCCTCCATTAAGGCAGAAACGGTGGCAAATTCTTTGTTAGAGATTTTCAGCAGGGTAGGCTTCCCAAAAGAAATACTGACTGACAGAGGTGCCAATTTTATGTCTGACCTGCTGGCTTGTCTGTGGAAGCACTGTAAAGTGAAGCACCGAAAGACCACCCTCTACCATCCCCAGACTAATGGTCTTGTTGAGAGGTTAAACTCTACACTCAAGACCATGCTGTGGGCATTTGCAGACCAGTTTAAGAGGTAATGGGACAAATATTTGCTCCATCTGTTGTTTACTTACAGAGAGGCACTCCAGGAATCCACAGGTTTCTCACCCTTTTAGTCGCTGTATGGGCATACCTCTAGAGTTGATTTGAGATGAGTGGGAGGGTGAGTGTGAATCCCACAAGGAGTCTGTTGTGGCAAATGTCCTAATCAGGACAAGGCTCAGGGAACTCATGGGCTTGGCCCAGAAGAACCTGGCAGAAGCCCAACAGCAGAAAATGGTCTGGTATGACAGGAATACCTGAGCAGGCAGCTTGGGAGGGACCCTAAAAAGTGGTAATAAAGGTTAAGTGATGTTAACTACATAGCAGAACTGCTAGGCAGGGGCACAAACTGTGCCATGTTAACATGATGAAACCTTGCCATGACAGGGAGGCCTTGGTGCTAAGTATTTGCAGTACAAGGCAGGAAGAGTGTGAGGGGGATCTATGGCTACAGGGAGCCAGTCAACCAAATTCCAAATTACTATGGTGGAGCCTAGGGTTGCAGGCATATGATAGGACAGTGCAGCACTGTTCTGGGGTCAGCAATGCCAAGGCAGCTGGACTCTCAAGACAGGGTATGGAGTAATGTATTTCCAGATAGTCACCCCTCTCAAGCAGTGCTTCTCAAGGGTCACTTGAAACCCTAGCTTGAGTTTTCGGGGGGGGGGGGGGTTACAAAAGGAAATACTGCCAGACCAGCTATCTGGAATTTTGTAAATAATTCTAAGTCATTTGTGAAGATTAATAAGATTTATACAGAAGTGGGACAGAAGGAGATACTGTCAGCAAAGCTACCTGGAATTTTGTAAATAATTATATGTTATTTGTGAATATCAACATGATTCATATGTTTGTGTTACAAATGTATCAGAACTGTATGTTATGTGTATATCAAACTGCTGCTACAGAAGTGTGTGTGAGAAGGGTTTGTACAGTACTGAACTTAAAGATGTATCCACATTGTACCCTAGTGGTAAAGAACAGAAATGCATATAAACTATTGCAACTGTGTAAATGAACAGAGAGAGTTAACTTACAAAACTTCAAGAAAATAGTTGAAATTAAATTGTTTTATAACTGCGCCATAAAATATGGTTTCAATGCAGCAAGGAGACAGGATGTCTAAAACTAGGAAGCCTTATGCACTGTTTTGTAACTGTTTTATTGTTTTATGTCTTCAGTAGCTGGAAAGATCTGAGGAATATGGATTTTTCACAGGGAAATGCTAAATGCTGGCATTTTCTAGCAATGGGGGTTTTCACCTGTGATAGTCAGATGACAAAAGTGATGTCATCCTGCAGGTATCCCAGTAACATTATTTGAGATATTAATTTAAGAACAGAGAGAGAGAGAGAGAGATGGTGCATTTTGTATTTGACCTAACAACATCATCTGGAGACATCCACTCACCACATCTGCACTTGCCTTGCTGTAAGTAACTTAACTAGGGTCTGTAATTTCTCTTACATTCAGTTACGAATATAGTGAAGTATAGCTTAGATGTTTTTTGTATTTATTTGAGACTGTACTGCAGTGTTGTTTTAAATATTTCCTGTGATTTTGAACTCTGATATCACTGTACATACATATTTAGTATTGTCTTGTTCTTTTATTAATTATTATTAAATATATTTAAACTTTTCAATTGTGGCTGGTCTGTCTAGATATATTTAATCTCTTAGAGTACTTGCATATCTATTTGGTGATACTGTGCAGGCCACTCCTAATAGCCTTGCTCTTGGTCAAACTACTCTTTGGATTAATAGTAACATTACATAGTAAGACTGGACACCCTTTGTTAAGGGCCTTAAAGTAGCTGATAAAGGGTTCTGGTGGCAGTGATAACTAGCTTATAGTTTGGGCAGAAGGAGGCATAGCTAGTAAAGCTGTGCCAGCCTTTCCCAGGTGTGTGTGTGTGTGTGTGTGTGTGTGTGTGTGTGTGTGTGTGTGTGTGTGTGTGTGTGTGTGTGTGTGTGTGTGTGTGTGTGTGTGTGTGTGTGTGTGTGTGTGTGTGTGTGTGTGTGTGTGTGTGTGTGTGTGTGTGTGTGTGTGTGTGTATGTGTGTGTGTGTATGTGTAACAAATGTCCAAGAGTGCATGTGTGTCAGCTACTTGGCAGGAACACAAAGCATTGGTTGGACAGAGAGAGTGTTAGAGGACTTGGCTTGGAACCCTGGTTAACGTCTCACTTTATAGCTGTGCCAGTGGGGAGTCTTATTGGGGATCTGGAAAAAGAGGGAGAACCACCCCAGACCGACTGTGGTCTCTGTGGGCTCTTAAGAGAAATTGCACTTTACTGAGTGTGTATTTGTCATCCTCCCAGTGTGTACATCCCCCACTGTTTCCAGGGGTGAGGACTGAGGCTTCTTGATTACTGAGTCTGTGCTGGGGCATCACAGACTGTACTAGATAATGTATCATAATAAGTGCTTAAAGTTTATAGTAATAAGTATATCCCCACACAACTAAACTCTGCAAAACTGTGTTATAGTCACAAAAACAATTTGAAATATGCTTAGAATTCTTTCACATCTCACAGAAGTTAAAGAATTTCCAGTGCACTAAGCCCAAACACTAAAGTAACCAAGGTGTCAAACCAATGATAAAAATTAGAAAATCTGGATGTACACCACAGTAGAAGACAAAAGCTTTAATAAAACAAAGATGCTAAAACAAAGGTAAGCGCTTTCACTACCATCCAGGTAGCTTCATCAGACCTAATTAAAGCAGCTATTCCTTCACTTAAATACAAACAGCAATCAAAAACCCAGAAGTACACCACCCATTTCTTAAAGTTATAGTGACCATACATATGAAACATTGTTTCCTCACAAAAAGTTAAATAAAAAATGCATACTATAGTCATAATAATCCCTAAAAATTTAATAAATGAATACATACAAAAGTTATAAAAAACAGTCATACTTCAAAGTTTTAAAAGGGTGGGATTTTAGAGTCTATATCACGTTATCAAAAGTTTACTTAATTGAATCAATAAAGGTTGAAGTTTATTGATCAATTAAGTAAAACATCGAATAACGCAAAAAAAAAAATTTAAAAAAAAACAACTAAATGACGTAGGCGGGGGGAAAGCCCCCTGCACCCCCCCACCCCCTACTTAAATATACCAACCCCGAGACTGCACTACACTGAGGTAAACAGAAATCTCCCCTTACAGAGATTTCCGTTTACTTGCACAATGTTCCTCCCATTTCGATATTGTCGTGCCGACAATATCAGACTCGATATTGTCAGCTTATTACAACGTGAAGTAAACCTGGATTTTAAATGGGGTTTCAAGGATACACGTTCATTGATGCCTGGGAACTTATCAGCATCTAAGCGTATAACCCACTGTTGCTCCCTTTCTTCGGTGAAATTTTTAATATCATCCCCTCTGATGTTTGTGGCTATAACCTCTAAAACTAAAACTCTAAAACTATGTTCATCACCCTTGACTATTATGTGTTGTCCTAACTCACTGTTATTCCTCACATCATCTACATGTTCTAAAATATGTTCTTTCAAACACCTATTGGTCTTTCCTACATAGTACACAAAACACACTGAGCAATAAGAGAAATATATCACATCTTTTGTATTACAATCGGCATATACATATGTCTTTATGACAAACCGTTTCAGTGGATGCTAAAAATGATTGCCCATATGTATAAACTTACAGGCTTTGCAGTGTCTACAAGAAAAAGTCCCCTCTCTATGTGACGGTGGTGTATAGCCTTTGCTAGCACACTTATAGCATAATTGTCTCTTTAGTGATTTGCTGTTCCTGAAGCTAAAGTCAGGGTCACTGCTAATCAATCCTCTACTTTTCTCATCCATACTTAATATGCTCCAATTCGTCTTAACAATGTCATAAATCCTATTGACATTGCTGCTATATGTCAGTGTTAGCCTAGTCACGTTATTTCTATGTGACCTCTCTCCGTCACTCAGGGCATTGTTACATCTGTCTGAAAAATACGGGTATCCTCTAGTACCTCGTTCTTCTAGGGCTTCAGTAATCTGAGCATCCACCTCACTCTGATTATGCCCTCTTTTTAAAAAACTAGTCCTTAACTCATACAAAGCAACCTTCATATCCTCATTGTTATTATGTGATCTCATTCTCCTTGCTTGACCCTTCACAACGTTTCTATAAACATGACGGGGGGTGCATACTTCCCATAAGCAGAAGGGAATTCTTCTTGCAGGGCTTTTTATATATAGATGTTCTGACATCACTAAATAAACCTTTGGTGATTCTAACATCCAAAAATTCTATAGCTTCAGATGAGTAGTTATAGCTGAATTTTAAAAAATATGCAGTAGTATGTAAATCTACAAAATGTATGGCCTCTTCTACAGGTCCATCCCACAAAACAAAAATATCATCCACAAACCTCATATAAATCAAACTGTAGCTACAGAATTCATTGTTCATCATAACACTCTCTTGTTCCCATTGTGCTAAAACCAGGTTGGCATAGCTGTTCACACAAGCTGTGCCCATCGCTACGCCAACCTTCTGCAGATAGAACCTCTCATTAAAGACAAACACAGTATTCTCTAAAATTAAGCTGCACACTAAACTAATACTTTTATCATCTATACCCGTTTTGCTTGAAAGAAAGGTTCTGATGCTCTCTATCCCCCATTCGTTGAGAATAACGGTGAACAGAGAGTTAACATCTAAAGTCAGAAAAATCAACCCACTTTTATCTTGTACTTGTTCCACAACAGGAAATAGCTCGGTCAAAAAATCCTTAGTATCTTTCAATACTGTCCTAGTACAAGTAACAAAATGAAATAAAATTTTCTCCACATAAATGAAGTGTAGTTCTGTGGCCCACCCTCTAGTGGAAACTATGGGATGCATGGGTGGGCCGATACCATTTTTTGTGAACTTTAGGGAGGCCATACAAACTCGGTATGACTGGAAACTCAACAGAAAAATACTTAAAAAGATCTTCATTTATAACTTTGGTCATGAACATATCAGATAAAAAGAAAGCAATTATTTCCATAATCCCTTCCACTTGTCCTCTGTTCAACTGAACATAAGTTTCACAGTCAGACAATAAATCCGTCATATTGTGCAAATAATGACTTATCTAGAACAACAATACTTTCCCCTTTATCTGAGGGATGTATCTCTTTCTTGCACGACATTCATCTTCATTCAAATTGAACTCACTTCTATAAAATTCCTTTTCATACATTAAACGAACTTCCTTCTCCCACATAGCAGTAAACAATTCAACAGTGGGGTTAATCACACGAACAAACGTGCTATTTTTCTTAAAGGATTCATGTGTTTCTATTGAGTCAGCAAAATATGTTCTTAAACACAAATTCCTAGCAAATGTCTTGAGATCTATAATGACCTCAGACATATTTCACTGTTGCATTGGAATAAATGACAGCCCTCTGTTAAGAAGGCTATTCTGTTCAGGAATTAACGCAAGTGAAGAAATATTTATAACTAAATCATTTGAATCGTTCTCTGCCTGTTTACCTTGCCCTTGTTCCCTGTTGACTGATGTCTCTACTGTAGTCATCATCTCAAACAGCTCCTCATTCCGTCTCTCTTGTTCTCTAAAGATATAGGAAGTGGATCTGCAAGAGAAAGATCCACTTGTTGAGTAGAGGCTGCGTGGCACTGTTCATCCTTTATGTTCTGCACCGTCTGATGTACTAATGCCGTTGTAATGATGACTCTACATTTAGAGACCTCCTACACTTCACATAAAGAAACAGATACAGCTTGCAAAGCCTGTACAGAGTCCTGTTCTATATGTGGTGTCTGAATCACTGTAGCTAATGGCTCCAAATGTTGACCTACTTCCCGATGAGTATTATTCACAGTCTCATTAACAGGGCTGGCCTCTCCATTATCATGCCACTGTCTAGAAGTCATCATCTCATTAGATCTGGGCCAAGAGAACACATTCCCATCCCCAAAAATCACCCAGGTCTCATAATTTCTTACACTTGGCTGTTTGTAGTCTTCTTTCAAAGTTTTGTATGTTCTCATATAGAACATCCAGTTTCTCTCCGATAACTTCAGGCGAGAATTGGCTCTGAATGAGCTGTTGTATCTTATTTGTCTCTCTCAGTAATGCTTCTTCCATCAGTTTAAAACATTCCATCAATAACTTCATGTAATCAAAGCCTAATCTAAGATTCATAGTCTGCCACTGTTTCAAGAGGTCAGGGTATGTGGTGCCATACGTTGGCATTTTAAGCACTCTCAGACCTCTAGGGATGATTTGAAAATGTATGGATGCGTCTAGATGGAATCTCTGCCACTGCATCCTTTTAAATTTATAGAGTTTGTTCTCAAGATCTCTATACAACACATAAAAATTGTTTTCTATTTCAGTCTTTTCTGTGACACTTCTTTTATTCTTATCAAATGTATAGCTCATTAAAGGATCCAACCCTGGAAGTAACAGTCTCTGCATGCATTCTGTTTGATTGTTGACCACACATGGATTATACTCCATTTCAATGGATATGCCTTCAGCCATGTCCAACCAGGAAACTAAAGCAGCCAAAAATTGTAGGAAAAGAGAATCTCTGGTTGATAAAGTGCATTGCCAAGCACAAACCCAAAATCAAATTAATAAAAAACTGGGTGCACACTATGGTAGAAGACAAAAACTTTAATAAAACAAAGATGCTAAAACAAAGGTGTTTCACTACCATCCAGGTAGCTTCACTGGACCTAATTAAAGCAGCTACTCCTTCACTTAAATACAAACAGCAATCAAAAACCCCAAAGTACACCACCCATTTCTTTTAAGTTATAGTGACCATAAATATGTCATTGTTAAGAAGAATTGGGTCATATTAAGTATGGATGAGAAATTTAGAAGACTGATTAGCAGTAACCCTGACTTTAGCTTCAGGAACAGCAAGTCACTACAGAGACAATTATGCTATGAGAGTGCTAGCAAAGGCTATACACCACGTCACATAGAGAGGGGACTTTTTCGTGTAGATACTGCAAAGCCTGTAAGTTTATACATATGGGCAATCATTTTGAGCATCCACTGAAAGGGTTTGTCATAGAGACATCTCTATATGCCGACTGTAATACAAAATATGTGATCTATTTCTCTTATTGCTCAGTGTGCTTGGTATACTATGTAGGAAAGACCAATAGGCATTTGAAAGAACGTATTTTAGAACATGTAGGTGATGTGAGGAATAAGAGGGCTAAGAGTGCGTTAGGACAACACATAATAGACAAGGGTGATGAACATAGTTTTAGAGGTTACAGCCACACACATTAGACGGAGTAATATTAAGAATCTCACAGAAGAAAGGGAGCAACAGTGGATTATATGCTTAGATGCTGGTAAGTTCCCAGGCATCAACGAACGTGTAACCAAAACGAACACAAAAACTTCTCTCTTGGACAGCGAGATGGAAGCAACGCCAATGAGGAGATGATAACAGCTGTTACAGGACAAACCTTCACTGCTAGGCAAAACTGCTACAACTTGCTGGAACACCACCACAACGTACCACACTGAAAAGTCCTTTATTTACCTAGGTTTCAACGAAACATGTATCCCCGAAACCCCATTTAAAATTCTGCCCTTTAAAACTTTGAAGTATGACTGTTTTTATAACTTTTGTATGTATTTATTTATTTCATTTTTAAGGATTATTATGACTATAGTATACATTTTTTATTTAACTGTTTGTGAAGAAACAATGTTTCATATGTATGCTAACTGTATCTTTAAAAAAATGGGTGGTGTACTTCTGGGTTTTTGATTGCTGTTTGTATTTAAGTGAAGGAATAGCTGCTTTAATTAGGTCTGATGAAGCTACCTGGATGGTAGTGAAAGCACTTAGCTTTGTTTTAGCATCTTTGTTTTATTAAAGCTTTTGTCTTCTACCGTGGTGTGCACCCCAGTTTTTTATTAATTTGATTTTGGGTTTGTGCTTGGTAGTGCACTTTATCAACCAGAGATTCACTTTTCCTACAATGATAAAAATTAGCACCACATACTTAAACCACATTAAACTGCCGTAAAATAATGTTTAATAGTAATTTAAATTACATTTTCTTTTCAAAGAGGGTAAAATCTTCACAGTGCATTCATAAACTTAATTTGGAGTAAAATCACAATCCACAGTTAAAACACACAGAGATGAGTCATACATACATATACTAAATAATACTTGTAAATCCAAGTTCTGCAATATTTTCTTGTCAAGAGATGAAAAGAAAGCAAAGTAACAACCATAAAGACTTCTGGCTGCACAAGACAGTCCCTAATGTCTAACAGCACACATCCACACTTCTAAAAGAAATACTGAAATTTTCCTCAGAAACTGTAAAAACAAGTATTTGTCAAAGATATAAGGCAAATAAACACTGCTACAAGCAGAAATTTCCACAGGAATTAATGTAAACACTGACAGAAATAAAATAGTAAAATAAATATTTTTACATAAATGTAAAAATAGAAAGACAATAATAATTCCAATAATAAAATGAGAGGAAGGGAGTCCCCAAATGAGGATTACCTGAGCAGAAAGCCAGAAGAATCAGCAGTGGATCTTGTGGAGTGTCAGATGACTTTCTTCTTTGGATGGCAGAAAAAGACTGAACACTAACATCCTGTGATACAGAAGGTTGCCCTCTCGGCATATACTCGGCCAATCAGCTGTCACAGAAAAAGAGAGGGAGGGGAGTCAGAGCTTTTAAAAGCTGGATAGTACTGGGTTACCTTGGCAGATAACCCAAAATGCCTCCAAAGCAGTGGGAATGGTGAACACTGACAAATTATTTCCCTTGTTTTGAGAAGAAAGAAACTAGAAGGGGAGATTTATGGATTGGTTCAAAGATAACTCATCAGCCACCTTGGACATGAAGAGCAATCCTGTCCTTATGGAAAGCAAGGAAGGGTAGAACAGCCATCAAAGCCTGCAGCTCATATACTCTTTCAACTGAAGTAAGGGTCACTAACAAAACAGTTTTCCAAGTACAACCCTTTAAGGAATAATTGGCAAGTGTCTGAAAAGGCACCTGGATCAGTCTTTCTACAACATAGTTAAGGTCCAAAGGAGGAGGAGGAACAGGCATTCTTGGCAGCATTATGAAGAGGATGACTTTCAAAAATTGTTTGACCTTAAAGCATGCAGAAACAGGTGAATCTATATGCAAACAAGCAGATAAGGCTGAAAATGAGCTTTAACAGAAGAATATGCCAGGCCAGAGATGAACAGCAGGGATTCACAATTGAAAATGGTCCTGGTGCTTCTTTTGGCACTACAAAGAAATCAAAACTATTACATTTTGAAACATACCATAGTCTAGTAGTTAGATTTTCTAGCCTGCAGCATGTCCTCTGAAAAGTGATGCCTGAAAGGAATCAAAACTCTATCACCCAAAGAGTTATTTGGAGATGAGAGTGAATGAGATAGCCCTTGTTCTGTCTGAGCAAGTCCACCATGTGAGGTAACTTGTGATGATTGCCCCTGGCCAATTGGAAGAGAAGAGGGATCCAGTGCTGTCTGATCCAAAAGGGAGTCACCAGCAAGGTGTTTGGCTTGTTCTTCATAATTTTGTGGATGACCTGTGTCAACAGAGGCAGAGGAAGGAAAGCATAGAGGAATCTCCTCTTCTTAGAAAAAGACATAGCGTCCTTCTTCCATGCCTAAGGGCATGGACCTTTGGAACAGAAACTACAGTTCTGTAAGTTGCACTTACCCATAACAGTAACTGATCAAATTCCACAGTGCTGTGGGAGCCCTTAGGTTATATGAGGATAGATATCGATCCGGGAGTCCCTGTAGAATGGTTCTTGCAAAGTTTGACCTGGATCTAGAAAAGAAATCTAGTTTGTAATGATTTGAAAACCATGTACAGAGGACCATGTAGCTGCCTCTGGAATACTTCTACAGTCCACTGTTTCCAGTTTGCCACTAAAGAAGATAGGGCTCTTGTGGAATGTTCCTTGATACTGCCTGGAATGGATTTGCCATGGTGGAAATAACAAAACAACAATAGTTGAGAACAACCATCTGGAAATTGTCTGTTTTGACACTGAATGTCCATGTTTGCCCCTTAATAAGAAATAAATAGCTAATCAGCTTTTCTAAAGGGCTTAGTTCTGTCAACATAGTATCTGAGCTACCTATATATGTCCGAAGTATATAGGGTATGTTCTCCCTGTTTTTTATGTTCTGGGTAGATAATTGGGAGATTGGTGGTTTGATTCAAAGTAAACTCTGAAACCATTTTGGCCATGAATGTGGGGTTTGCTATTAAAGATACCCTGTTCCAATGGAAAGTCAAACAGGGTTCCACCCAACATGAGAGCTTGCAACTTAGAAAATCTCCTTGCAAATGTCAAAATGATAAGTACAGTTTTCCAAGTCAAAACCTTAAATTTGATTGAAGGGCTGGTTCAAAAGGTGACACAGTCAATTCTTCCAACATATAAATCAGAACCCAGTGAGGAAGTGTCAGGTGAAAATGCCTTTCTGACAACAAATAGTGAAGAAAGAGGAGGATCCATGGGCAGACATATTGAAATGGCCGCAATTTGAACCTTTATATAGGAATAAGTGAGGCCAAAGGAAAGAAAATGACACAGATATTTGAAAAACAGTTGTACAAAATCCCTGATGGACCCCTGGTTATTAGGCATCAACTAGAAAATTGCTTCCAGACACCAACATAGGATTTTCTACTAGCAGGCTTTCACGCTTTCTTTAGTACCCGATGGACTTCCTCATGAAGTAAGTGCATAAACATGTATTCAAATTGAATAGTCCAGGAAATCAGTGGAAGTTAACTGATGTTGGGGTGTATCAAACATCCTTTGTCTTGTGTGAGTCAATCAATCTGGAAATTGTCTGTTTTGACACCGAATGTCCATGTTTGCCCCTTAATAAGAAATAAATAGCTAATCAGCTTTTCTAAAGGGCTTAGTTCTGTCAACATAGTATCTGAGCTACCTATATATGTCCGAAGTATATAGGGTCTGTTCTCCCTGTTTTTTACGTTCTGGGTAGATAATTGGGAGATTGGTGGTTTGATTCAAAGTAAACTCTGAAACCATTTTGGCCATGAATGTGGGGTTTGCTATTAAAGATACTCTGTTCCAATGGAAAGTCAAATAGGGTTCCACCCAACATGAGAGCTTGCAACTTAGAAAATCTCCTTGCAAATGTCAAAATGATGATAAGTACAGTTTACCAAGTCAAAACCTTAAATTTGATTGAAGGGCTGGTTCAAAAGGTGACACAGTCAATTTTTCCAGCATACAGATGAGAACTCAGTGAGGAAGTGTCAGGTGAAAATGCCTTTCTGACAACAAATAGTGAAGAAAGAGGAGGATCCATGGGCAGACATGTTGAAATGGCTGTAACTTGAACTTTTATATAGGAATAAGTGAGGCCAAAGGAAAGAAAATGACACAGATATTTGAAAAACAGTGGTACAAAATCCTTGATGGACCCCTGGTTATTAGGCATCAACTAGAAAATTGCTTCCAGTCACCAACATAGGATTTTCTACTAGCAGGCTTTCACGCTTTCTTTAGTACCCGATGGACTTCCTTATGAAGTAAGTGCATAAAAATGTATTCAAATTGAATAGTCCAGGAAATCAGTGGAAGTTAACTGATGTTGGGGTGTATCAAACGTCCTTTGTCTTGTGTGAGTCAATCAACTCTGTGGGGAAGCTTGTGGTAATTGCCCTTGGCCTGTTCCATAAGATAGGAAAACTAATGTTGCCTGGGCCAAAAGGGGGCAAAAAGAAACTGCAGACAAAACAATCTTCACGCTTTCATAGTTAGTCAAAAAACTTTATGAGCTTGACAATATAAAATTCTGAAAATTAAAGTCGTAGAACCATACCCTTTTTCTCATATTTATCAATAATTTTCACATCCTTGTCAGAAAAAAAAGATTGGAATTCACTAAATGTTTAGCAGCAGTAAGATTAACTAAAGCTATAGCTGCTGAATCAAGTTTGGGAACCGTGTATCAAAACTTAAAAGAGTGAAGAACTTTATATATCCTATCTGCCTTTTTATGGGTAGCTGGCTGACTATCAGGAATACTGCAGGCAGTGACACACACATCCTCTAAAACTGACAGAACTGGAGGAATGGGTGAAAGTTGTGGAAATTACTTCTGTAACAGCTCATACTATTTTCTGAGGGACTGAGGAAACCCCACTGTACTCCCAATGAAAACACTGCCACATTCTGGAAATAGTCTCAAAGAAAAACACCCACAGGGAAAATCAGAAACTGAACTCTCTTCTGAGTCTGAATCAGAAATCTGAGGAGAAAACCCTGTATCTGTCTCATTGCCTTCCTGTCCAGATTGAAAATTTTAAATCTTTTCCAGAAAAAAAAAGGATATATCCCTTTCTTTTACATGAAAGTAGTTTATGAGAAGGATCAATAGCCTGAATTAAACCCTGAGCCAGACCCAGTAAACTACTGTCTAAGGAAATTTGAGAAAGAGTAGACACATGCTTAGTTTTCTGGGTTTTTTCTGACAGGAAAATGGGACCAACAGTGTTATTAATGGCAACTGTAGCTTCCCCACTGAGGGGCACAACATTTGGACAAAACAGGGAAACATTCCCTGTTCCCTCTTCCAAGATTAACAAGAGTGGCTCTCCCTTATCCACTGATGGGACTCCAACTGCCACAGAGGACATGACTTAATCCCCAGTACACAGTGGCTGTACGAGCTACACCAGAGGGATCCAGTGTAAAAGGTGAGTAGTATAAGATACAACTAATAGCTACTGCAGAGTCACCAAGATGCAAGTGAGGCAAACTGCTAACCTGCTGTGGCGGCAAAAGCTGATTGCTTAATCTTTTCTTTTTGCAACTGGAAGAAGGACCAATAGTGGGACCAGCAAGCAGTTTGTTCCATGGTCAAGTCGAAAATGATGCATCTTTCCCATGAAAAACAAGCAGCAAATGCCTATAAAACTCAAAATCTTTAAAAGTCATGTTTTTTTAGTATAAACACAAAGTAAAAAGCACTTTAAAACACTTTGCCAGCCCGAAAAAGTAAACTAAACACATTTTATCCACAGAAAAAAATGTTTTTCGATTACTTTAAATAACTTAAACTGTCAGGAAAAAAAGAGCAATCTTGTTTAAAAGAACAATACAGTCTAGTGACAGTCCATTAAAACACAAAGTCCTACATTTAAAATAACTTTCTTGAACAGGAAAGTGTTATTAAACAAACTTTTTTTCTTGGAAGTTTTTCCACAAATGGGAACTCATCTGCCAGCAAAGGAACAGCACAAGCTGATTGTTGATCCTCAAAAGCCTGAGAGGTGCATACTCTTCAGCAGCTGGAAAGCTCAGAAGGGCTTGGTGCCCAAATCTGTCCATTTAGCCAGCTCAGCTTGAGCTGGCTAACAGTTTGGATGTGTGGAAGGTGCCCTGAAGCTTTGGAAGCTGGCTAGCTGTGATATGCTCTTCAGGATATAATCCATATAAAAATAAGTTATGTACTTACCATAATGCTACTTGTTTGTAGTCCATCTCGCCTACATTCTTGCTGGATGGGTTCGGAGCCAATATTCAGCTCCGACTCAGCTGATACTAAAGCTCGAGAGCTTTTACTGGCTCGAGGCCAGCCCCTATCCCATGGTGCCTCATGGCAATTCTCCAGATCTTGTTTGCAAGAAAGCAATAAGTACCTAATAGTTATGAAACTATCAAAAAAAACTGTGTACATACAGACAAAAGATAGTGTAACATTATCTATGCCAGGTGGACAACAACAACAACCAGGTAAGGCAGCATAAGTAAAGTCCACCAGATCCTCCAGGAAGGGGGCAGGAGGAAGGGGCGCAGGAATGTAGGTGAGATGGACTACAAACATGGAACGTTATGCTAAGTACATAACTTCTTTATGTTATGTAGTCCTATCTCACTGTAATTCTTGCTGGATGGGACAGCATCCCTAGCACCTTTATCCTGGGCGGCTCAAGCGAAGGGACTCTTCAGCACAGTGGACCCAAAGGATGATCTGGCCCGGAAGGCCAAATCCAATTTGTAATGAGTGACAAATGTATGTGGTCTTGCCCAAGTAGCTGCTGCACAAATAGTATCAATTGGAAGCCTAGATCAAAAGGCACATGAAGTAGATACTGCCATTGTAGAGTGGCCTTTTACTTTGTGGGTAACTATTTGCCAGCAGTCTGATAAGCAAAGGAAATGCAATCTGAAAGCCATTTTGAAAGGGTAACCTTAGAAAGAGGCAAGCATTTATTTGTGTCCGAAAAGGAAACACATAATTGATCTGATTTTCTGAATTCTTTAGTTCTGTGTAGGTAAAACCTGAGAATTCTGTGAACGTCTAATTGAAGTCCATATTCAGATTTATCAGAATGATTTGGAAAAAACACTGGTAGCTCAATAGCAGTGTTAAGATTATGCTCTGAGCATACCTTGGGAAGAAAGGAAGGAAGGGTTTTTGTCCTGAGTGAGACTCTATCCTTGTGGAAAACAACGTAAGGATGTCAAATAGTAAGAGCTTGCAGTTCTGAGACTCTCCTAGCAGAGGTTATGGCTACTAAGAATAGTCTTTTCCAAGATAATAATTTCAGATCCGTTGAAGAAGAGGGCTCAAAGGGTGCAGAAATTAAAGATGTGAGAACTAAGTTTAGGTCCCAGGGTTCTGGTGGTTGTTTGATTGGAGGCCTGAGAAGGAGAACACCTTTCAAAAAGGTTTTGCACAAAGAGTGGTACATGATGGTATTTCCCATGAACCAAAATGGTAATTAGAAATGGCAGCTAACTGAACTCTGACTGTAGCGGCTGCGGCTTCTTCATGAAAAATGGACGCAAGGAAGGACAATATAGATTCTATAGGAGCTGTATAGGGATCTAAGCCTTGGTTTACAGCCTAAATAGAGAACCTTTTCCATTTGCTGGAGTATAATTTCCGAGTGGAAGGCTTATAGGAAGAAATCAGAATGTGTTTAACTGAAGGTTAGAGGGAAATGCATCTGGCTATTTGTGGAACTGGAGCAGCCATGCTGTCAATTTTAGGGTGTGGATGGTCAGATGGAACTGCCCCGACTGATGAATCAGGAGGTCTGGAGATGGTTCCAGAATCCATGGTTCGTCCAAAAGGTAAGGCCACAGGAAGGGAAATCAGACTTGACAAGGCCAATAAGGAGCAATGAGGATCAGGGTACTTCTCAATTGTTTTGCTTTCTGTATTACCTTTGGGATGAGAGGAAAAGGTGGGAAGGCATAAAGGAGTCCCCCAGGGGCCAATCATGGATTAGAGCATCCCTGGGTGACATACCCAGATGGGGAATTAGGGCAAAGTAGCTGCTGCATTTAGTGTTCAGGTGTGTGGCGAATAGGTCACAACAAGGCTGGCCCCATCTGCGAAAGATCTCTTCTGCAATGTCTGCATTCAGGGACCACTCATGAGGCATCAGAATTGCTCAACTGAGTTTGTCTGCTATCACACTGGATTTCCCCAGGATATGCACTGCAACCAGAAAACACTGAGTGTCCATCGCCCATTTCCAAATTCTTAAGGCCTCTCGGCAAAGCGGATAAGATTTGATTCCCCCTTGCTTGTATATGTACCACACGACAGACATGTTGTCTGACTGAATCGCAATTGTCCCAGTGGGAAGACAGCTGTGAAGTGCTTGCAATGCATATAGCACCACTCTCATCTCCAGAACATTGATGTGCAAGTGGTTCTCGTGGTTCCACCAAGTACCTTGGACCGTCATTCACAGATAATGCCCCCCATTTGGGAAGCATCTGGTCAAAACTGCCTTCTCTTGGGGAGGAACAAGTGGACGACCTAAGAGAAGTTGTTCTGTGTGCAACCACCATGTCAGATCCTTCTTGCAGGTGTTTGTGATAAGAATCTGATGAGACAAGGGAAGATCCTGCATTGACCATTGGGCAAATAGTAGCCACTGAAGTACTCTCATGTGCAGACAGGCTAGAGGAACTAATAGAATGGAGGAAGCCATAGTCCCTAGGACTTGAAGGACTACCCTGGCCTGAACTTTGTGACTGTTTGGCAAGGATTTGACTTGGTTGCGTAGTGATTCTACTCATTCTGGTGTTAGTCTTGCTAACATAGTGGATGAGTCTATTTCTGAGCCTAAGAATACAATGTGCTGTGAGGGAGATAAAGCTGATTTTTTTTAGGTTGACTGTGATGCCTAAACTGGCGCACAAGGATAGAGTCTCGTCCCTGGTTCTGATGAGTTGATGCTTGGTGGTAGCAGTGAGGAACCAGTCGTCTAGGTATGGAAAAACCTGGAATCCTTGACATCTCAGGTGAGCCGTTACCACCGTCATGCATTTGGTGAACACTCTGGAGGCTGTAGTGAGGCCAAAGGGCAGTGTTCAGAACTGAAAATGACTGGCTCCCAGCCGGAAGCGTATGTGTCTTCTGGAGTGCCTGTCCATTTTGATGTGGTAGTACGCATCCTGAAGATCTACTGAACACATCCAATTGTCTTTTCCGATAAAGGGAAATATCAACTGCAGAGTGATCATTCAGAACTTCGATTTCTTTATGCACTTGTTGAGTCTGCTGAGATCTAGAATTTATCTTCAGTCCCCTGTCTTTTTTGTAACTAAAAAGAATTGAGAGTAAGTTCCGGATCCTATTTGCTCTGTGGGAACTTCTTGGATGACTCTTTTTTTGCAGCAACGAGATTACCTCTGATGTTGCATGGTCTAGCTGAATGGGTGGCACGTTTGGTAGAGACCGGTTTACTGGGGGTTCGGTAACAAAGGGGATCAGATGACCTCTGGATATTATGGTCTGTACCCAACGATCTTGTGAAATGTTTAGCCAGGTGCTTGGGTACAGCGATAGATGACCCCCAACTGCCTCCAGAGACTGACAGTCGAGCAACCACTCAGGGGTGATGGAAGGGATGATCAGACAAGGTTTCTCTATCTCCCTGGTGTTGTGGACCTCCTCTGCTGTGAGGACGGCATCTTCCATTATACCCCCCCCCCCGCCTCTAGGGGAGGGTTGACCTTGTGCCTGAGGGAAACCATTTTGGGATTTACGGCACCACATTTTTGCTCCCATATTACCCTTGAGATAGGGTCTAGATGGGAGGGAGAAATGGACTCTGATGGCAGATAAGGTTTTCCCTTCCTGCTCGCACCTGGTCAAGGTCTCTTTCACCTGAGGTGCAAAAAGAGATGAACCATCAAAGGGGACATTGGTGAAGGAAGACTTAAAGGATTCTGTGAAGTTAAAAAGACACATCCAAGAATATCTCCTGAGAGAAATTCCTGTTGCGGCTGTCTTACTCGCTCCATCTGCTGCATACGATATCAGCCTCATGGAGGAGTTAGCTATCGACGTAAGGGTGGAGAGTTGCACAGAAACCTTATCCACGGATCCCGGAACTACTGAACCATGAAGGGTATCTCCCAACTCCTTCAGGAGATTCCTCTGAAGTCGAGTGAAATGGGTAAGGTAATTCAGCAATCTTAAGAGTAAATGCCACTGAAGAGAAGGTACGCTTCCCATACCTATCCATTGTCCTGGACTCCTTGTTAGGAGGATGGATATTAGAAGATGTTTCAGACAACTCCTTCTTGGTGGCCACTGCTACCACCATAGCATCAACTGGAACTCCTTTGGTAAGAAAGGACTTATCTTCCGGTGCAGTCATGAATTTGTTTGGCCTACACGGGATGGGCTCCACTGTTTCTGGGGAGGTCCAGGCTTTCCGTGATATGACCCCTAAGAGCTGGTCATAAGGTGGTGTCACCCAGGAGGTGGAAGGTTAGGAACCAAAGGCCTCAAAATACACTGATTCGTCTTCAGTAGGTCTTCCAGTCACCCCTCTGTCTAAGGATTTCTAGGATGTCAGAAAAAGAGACATCCTCAGAGGGGGATCTAGGGAATCCTTCTGATTCCTCCAAATCAGTGTCAGAAGTGACAGACTCAGGTGAGTCAACATGCTTCCTCTGACAAAGTCTCTTCTGAGGGAGCTCTCCAGTGGGATAATCTGGGGAGGTCTCGGAAGAGGGGGCACCTCCAATGGGTGCTGGTTGGGTCTCTGGTTCCCTACGCTGTGGGGGTGGCAGTGGGGAAGAGGTTGCTGCCTGCTGCTGGTGGGACATAGGTTCCAAAGGTATGGCTTTTGCAGAGTATATAACCTTCTCTATTGCTTCAAAAGCCTTTTCCCCCTGCGCCGAAGACCTCCGCTCTGAGGAGATGGATGGTTGGCTTCGAGCAAGGGGGAATGGCTCCAAAACAGATGTGGGAACTGAGCTGAGTTGAACTGAGGCACCGAGAGGGAAGGTCAGTTCCGAAGAAAACCCAGGGTGACTATCCCCCTCGAAGTCGACTCAAGCGCATCGGCTCCCAGATCCCTTGGCTCCAGATTGAGCCACCGAGGACAGAGTAATCGGTTCCGAGGAAGCAGGGAGGATTCCCGGAACCGACGGATCCAACACTGAAGAACCTGAAGTGATTAGCTCCGAGTGCAAAGCAGTCGGAGGAGGAGCAGAGGTTTGCAAAAGGGTCAGCTCCAAAGCCTTTGGGTCCGAGGGGTCAATTTCTTTGCCAGAGCTGGATCAGAAAGCAACCTCTTTACCACCCGCTCGATGCCCTCATCAGAGAGTGTCCTCAAGGATTGGGTGGAGACAGAAGGAGATCTCCTCCTCTCCAAAATAGCAAATCTCAAAGTAGGTGAGACAGGGTCAATGTCAGGTAATTGCCTCGGTACCCAAGGTTGCCTCTGCATCAAAGAGACCAATGATACCGATAGAGAAGAAGCTGAATCAGAGCCAGAACTCCTTGGCTCCGATGCTTTGGACTTTTTCGACGGCTCCGAAACTGGAACTGAAGATTTGCATTTAGAAGTCTTAGGAGCTGACTGACCAAGTTCCAGTTGTTCCTGGAAGGAACTGGTCATAAGACCCCTATCAATCAGTTTATGTTTTCTCTCATTCAAGACCCTGGTACTGAAGGCATGGTAAAAGGTACAAGGCTCTTGCAAGTGAGTTTCACCTAAGCAGTACACACAACTAGTGGGACTGTCTGTCAAAGACATCTTTTGTGAACATTTATCACATTTCTTAAACCCTGAAGGGCGATGGTCCTCATGTTCCCTGTCCTATTCCTTAGACATGCTAGCAGGAACAAAACTATTGTCTAGTTAGAAGGAAGACAACAATGCTAACTACACTAAAACTACTATCTACTGAGGTAACAATACCAACAAGAACAGTAAAGATAGAAAGGAAGACTCTATTGTTTATTATAAAACTTTTTTTTTTTTTTAATGACACACACAGGGAGGAAATGACCTCTAACTGAAATGGGCTGTACAATCCTAAGGGGTCAAGCACTCAGAAGAATCATACAATAAAGCTATTAACTATAAAGAGGTAAAGATGAAGAAAAAGGTGAAGAAAGGACAAGATTTAGTAAATAAATCTGCTACTTAGCCAACAAGCCAGTAAGGAGACAACCTCGAAGCTTTTGCGGTAAATGAGATCTGGGGAATTGCCGTGAGGCACCATGGGATCGGGGTTAGCCTTGAGCCAGTAAAAGCTCTCGAGCTTTATTATCGGCTGAGTCTGAGTCGAATATTGACTCTGAAACCATCCAGCAGGAATTATGGCGAGATAGGGCTACATAACATCTAAGGTTACTACAGAAGTGATCGATATGATGAACATAAGAGGTAGTCTTTTGTACTGGAACCCTTTGTTGTTGCCATGCTTCCCCAACATGCCTATGGTTTTCTTTGAAATTATCACTTGTTCTGAGCTTACTTCTGTAACCCTGCTTTTGTGAGCATTTCATGCAGCTGTACTAAAACTTCATCCTTTCAAAGGGTTATTGAGTTCATAAAGTTCATAGGTTCCTAGGCAAATACTAGGCTATCAGTCTGCAGACTATTACCAGCCTAGCCAATAATAAGTGGTCAGAAGCAAAACCTAGACCTTATATCTGTGAGGTTAAGACCTTAACTCTATTGCCAACCTCCCTCTTTTATGATTTTAAGTACTCCACGCAGTCACAAACAACCACAAAAGCTTCATTAGCTGTCATATATCCCCAATATGTGTTAGCATTTCAGTCCTAAGTGTATCAATTTTCATCACTATTCACAACAGTTAAGCCTTTACTTTTGATTCTGTCATGCCACTAATACCCATCAAACAAGCTATGAAGAGGCTGGCATATAAATAGTTAGCAACTGCTTAGTAATCACAAATGTATCAAAATGCACAGTTACATCAACAAAGGTACAATCATTCGTCTGCTGCTTCCGTGTGTGACATTTTTCCTCATCATTTGAACATGTGAAACATTTGAGGACTTGAATGAAGCATGCTGAACACTTTTATGATACTGAAAACCTTCATAAATAAGAAAACTGAAAGGGGAGGCAAATAAACTGATCCATTAAAGAGAATACATTAGATGAACACAGAACATATTCATTTTGATCACTTTATGAAGCATTCAGTATAGAGGAGATGAACAAAAACCAAAAGTTATGTACTTACCGTAAAGACCATCGATCTGTGTTGTCTCATTTTCATCCAATTCAACATTTGGGTTGTTGGATCCAACTGGATTGGCCTCAGCACCTTCTTCCAGAGATACGGATCCAAGGCTATGAATCCTCCCCACCCATATTTTCCTTCTTCCCTCTAAACTACCTCAGACAGAGTTAACTGGCTTTAACCAAATTGTAGATCTATTTCTTAAATCTGTAGAAACCTGTAGGTGTCAAGGCTAATAGGCTTGCTTATACCCTGTAGAACTAAAGGAACATTTTCAACAGACAGGGTCTTAGTGAAGGTCTCTTCAAGCACTAGAAGTTACAGGTGACAATTTGAAAGGGGAAAGGAGAGAGGGATGTCGAAATGGATGAAAATGAGAAAATACATATCTATCATTATAGTAAGTACATAACTTTCATATCCAATGTTGTCTATTTTCATCTGATTCAATGTTTGGACAGATTACCAAGCTGCCAAAAAAGAAACCTGGGTGGTATCAAATAAGAACATTCCCAAGTATTGTAGAACCAAAAGATGAATGTGTGTGAACCATGAACCATGTTGCTGCTGCACAAATGTCATCAAAAGGAAACTCACTTCATGAACACCACAGAGGTAGCTATTACTCTAGCAGAATGGGCTTTGATTCATAGGTTCATTGGTTCATAACAGATCAGTAGGCTAATGGCTCAAGAACCCCTACAAGCCTAGCCAATTTTCCCCAGATTTTCCCCACGTTTCCATACCTAGGGGAAAGATAACAAGTGTCAGCAAGTTGGGTTTTGACAATTTTTACAGACTGACTCTGTCCATAAGGGATATGGGCACCACCGCAGGAGTGAATTTGCAATTTCCCATCCATTGGTCCAGGCTGTGCTTGAAGATGGTCAGAGAAGGAATCTACGTCACGTGAATAGGAAGCCTAATTCAGCAGAGAGGCAATTTCTGAAACACACATCTTTCTCTCCAGCATGATCTATTCATGCCAGAGATCAGGTTTAGATCCTTGGTGCTGGTAACTCTTACGAAGTTAGTTTTGCGAATATGCAACATTTCCATCAGTGCTAGGTCAGACATTGCTTTGTAAATCAGGCATAGATCACCCCTCAGTAATCAGTAGGAAAGTGAATATATTGATAGGGTTTTTAACTGGTCCACATATGACATGTTGGTTATACCATGTATTTTTGGATGAGAAACCTCTGAGGACATTACAGCTGTTGCAGGTGCCTGGCGAGATACATGCAAAGGGTGCATTGTACTCAATTATTGGTCTGATGAGGGATGAGTACAGTGGTACTATGAAATTCTTAAATCTAGATGGCATATGCTTATTTATAAGCTGAGCCACATAGAAGGAATTCCTCACCACTGAGGATGCATATTGGACAACGTTCTGATTACTCTCTGAGTGTCCAGATCTCTCAACACTGGGTACAATACAAGGGGGATGCTATTAATGTTGTAATTTGCAGGGGTATTTTATTTCCCAAAGGGTATTATTATGCATTTCTTTGCATTTAGTTTGAGGCCATGGCTCTGACACCAATCCTTAGTCTGTGTTGGTCCTTTCTGTACGATATCAACATTGTTTGGGGAGTCGGTGATTGCCCCCAACTTGCAGTAATCAGCAAACTTGGTCAGCCAAAGGTCATCTACATTTGCCTTGACATCTGAAAAGTATATTCCAAACAGGAGGGCCCCCAGCATCAAGCCCTGTGGTAGTCCACTGGTGACTGGCCTCTTGCTGGATGTGGATTATCCTAATCTAATAACGTGTCCTATCCATGAGCCATTTCGCTGTCCATCTGGTGATGTACAGGTTTTTGCCCAATATTGTCGAGTTTATCCATAATAGTCGAGTGGGGTAATGTGTTAAATGACATAGAAAGATCAAGGTAGGTGGTCTTACCCACATATATGGCCTAAGTGACCTTCTCAAAGAAGACCACCAGACTGAGCAGGTAGGACCTGCCCTTAATGAAGCCGAATTTGGTTGGGTCTAGAGTCTGAAGACTTCCTATGTCATTGTTGATCAGGTCCAGAATTATTCTTTCCATAGCACTGCATATGAGGCTAGTCAGACTTATGGGTCAGTAGTTTCCTGGGTTTGTTGATGGTCCCACTCTACTGGGACAAAGCCCATTTAGAGACTATAGTTAAACAGAGATCCAAGTGGGACCACTAGGTCATTTTTTCAAGCTATTTAGCAGGCACCCTGGGATTCCATCAGGCCCCATTGATGACCTGCTCCTTTGTAATAATAGGTAAAGGAATGGTAGGGATTATTTCATGTGGAGTGACCGGAGGTGATGAGGGGGTGAAATCTGAGATTAATTTATCAGCTAGCAGGGTTGCTGTTTCTTCTTTTTGCCCATAACTTGTGTGATCTACAGCCAACTCAACACATTGTTTAGTGTTTTCCTTAAGATTTCAGACATAACTAAGAATGGTTTGTGGTTAGCCTGTGCTTGGGAGGCTATTTTAGTCTTGTATTTAGCTTTTGAGGACTTGACTAGTTCCCTGATTTGCCTGTTGAGACTAATGAGGGATTTTATCTCTGTTATGCACCCTCCCCTCTTGCTTCTAGACAGGAATTTCTTCCTTCTGTTGCATAATCTTTTTATGGCAGGAGTCCACCAGGGTGATTTGTTTTTCTAGCTAGACCTGGGTTTAGTTTGGTCAGGTACTGTCATTTCTATGCAGTTGTTTAAGTGGTTGTACAGGGCATTTGTGCATACTTCTGCATAGGCTTTTGTGTTTTGGGGATTAGTAGGAGTTTTAAAATCAACTATGTTATCAATTAATAGAAGGTAATAAGCCTTGGAAAAATTATTTAGGGTTTTAGGGTGTGATGGGAGTCCTACCTTTATATTTATTTTGAAGGAGATAGATTTATAATATGATCTTACCATTGAGGAGATCACTCTGTTTGGTTCTGTATGTAAGGGTTAACTCCGGTCATTATACAGAAAGGAAATACAATCTGACAGCCATTTATAAATCATGAATTTTGATATATTTTTACCCAGTTTTACTTCAGAAAAGATAAAATGGTTGATCTGACTTTCTTACATCCTTGGTATCATACCTCTCAACTGTCCAGATTTTTGCAGAATGCCCACATTTTTGTCTCATATTTTTGGCCTGTTCCTCGTAAAATTTGTGGTCTTTGGGCAAATCACTGGGATGAACTGAGGATTGAAGTCACTAAGTAATGACATATATTTCAGTTTTAGACTTCAAAAAAATGTATGTTAAAACAAACCCTGTTATTTGAGCAATTTTATAAGTTTATAAGAGCAATATTTAAAATATGTCCCTATTTTTAGGCCCTTGTCCCCACATTTGGTCTTGTCCCCCCATTTGGTCTTAGAGGTTGAGAGGTATGCTTGGTATGATGCAAGTAGAATCTGAGCGGTTTGTGAACATCTTGTGTGGGCAGCATTTTCCCCTTTGATAAACTGGAAAAAAGACTTGCAAATCAATGGATTAATTTAAATTTACTTTGGATGTCACCTTTGGCAGCAAAGAAGGATAAGGAAAAATAGTGATTTGCATGATAGCCCTTGTAATTCAGAAACCCATCTAGTGTATGTAATTGCAATCAGAAATGGTCTTCCAAGAGAAATACTTAAGATCCAGTGACATTACTGGTTCAAAAGGTTTCTGAGTTAGGACATGAAGCATGACTATGACATCCCATTGGGGAACTTAATCCATAACTGGGGGCCTTGGCAGGAAAGTTCCTTTGAGAAAAGTTCTGGAGATTTTAACTCATTAACCCTGAGTACCTTCTCCTCGTGCATCTGTGCTTAACACCGAGCATGCCATGAGAAGATACTAATTGCAAGCTGTTACTCCCGAGTGTCTTCCACAAGCGTGACATACTATACTGTAAGATTTGTAGCTGAGCTTAATGTAAAACATGCTGAAATCGTAACTGTACTTGTGATTTATGTTAAGCAGTTAAGATTCAGCGTGTTATTACATTAAAGTCAGATTAAACTTTTACTACAAAATCTGCTTCCAAAAGCAGTTGATAAAGCAAGTGGTGGCAGCCAATCAGATTCTTGCAATCCAAGCCACAACTTGAGTCACACCTCCACGCCAACATTATTTTCTTTTGTTTTCCCCAAATAAGTAGAGGGTCCAGCAGCAGGTATTTCCTTTCTTTCTGCAAATATTTGGAGATTTTACCTGTTACTGCATCCCTCTATTTTATTTGGGGACACACGGGTTGCACAGATCGCAAGGGCTACAATGAGTTTCTCAGTTCAGCTTTGCCAACGAGTTCTGGGTTCAGCTTTTATACTAACAACCAAAGTAAAATATGTGCTTTTTCACTTACTGCTCCCAGATGAAAGGCATCCTCATGTACAATTACTTTCTTGTTGAAATTGAGGGTAACAATATTATTTGTATCAAAAAGGAAGTTTGTAAAAGTCAGGAATGCTTGTTTTGTCATCTGATCAGTTGAAACAGACCTTTACTTTTATTGTATCGGTCAGATGAGAAATGTTCACGACAAAGTGAGGAATAAGCTCCCTTATAACTAGCAAGCTTCAAGAATTCACTATATTCTCTTTTTAGTACATGGCTTAGGCTAGTTTCATGCCACATACTATGATATAACTCAGATATTTGACTTCCTCCGTCCTAATTGTGCATTTATTGGTGTTAGCCGTCAAACCTGATACTTGGATCAAATTCCAGACTACTTGAAACTTGGCTAAGTGCGTTTCCGAGTTCCCATGTAAGATTATTATATCATGTAAATATACAGCATTGTAACTAATATGGAGGTTCAACACTTTGTCCAACAGTATTTGCCTTTGATTTACAGGGAGCCCCAGCCACTTCACAATGCTCGGTTACACAAAGAGCGCGGGTTCTTGTAAGATCAATGTGACAGTTGACGGAGACCAGTTACCAGTGGACTATGGACAATGGCAGCTGTGCCTAAGCAGGGGTTTGGTAGGTTGTTGACATGTATTGGCTGCTATCATATTCTTTGAGCCTGCATGCTGGTTTTTGTTTGTTTTTAAAAGCTCACCGGCTGCAAATGCAACAAGCAAAGCAGTGGGACTTCCTAACATTACTAGTAGTGGAGTCAATTAGAAATGTCTAACACCAGAAGATGTACAAGTAAGGCAAAAGTACTATTATATGTGTATTGAAAAGTGCCCACAGTATGTCCACAGGTAGAATAATGTCATTTAGTATAAGGTATTGCATGACCGATACACTAAAATGCATATACGTAGTCAAGCTGAATACAGTGAGAGGCATCAAAAATGATGTTCTTTCCACAAAAACCTTTACTGAACTGTCCAAGGAAGACAGTCACATGTCCCAATTATCCCAGTTGCAGCGACACATCCATTGGTGGAGAGTGTAGAGTAGTGGGATGGGGTGAATGATTTGTTCACCTTTATATTGTTGTATGAACACTGACTCTCTCTGAGGTTAGACAAAAAGTAGCCTGGCCACAACCTCCTAACGAAGAATGTAGAAGAATTCCTGTTCAACGAACTGAATTGATTGGGTGTGGCTGCAGTTAAGCATAATTTGTGCATTATTATTTTGTCTTTTTTTCAGAGCCAGTGTTAGTGTAGACACTTGCATCGTGCACAGAAGATAAGAAAACAGTTAGCTATGAACTGGCAGTAAACATCTCCCGTCCTGTGAGTTTAGCCGGTTTTATGGTGTGCCACATAGTTGCTGTCACCTGTTGACTTTTAGGAGCCTAGAGTTGTTGAAGTTTTTTTTTTTTTTACTGTATTTGTGATTTTCATTTTTAAAATGGATCATACGCTATAAGCCTTTCTGAGAATGGAACTGATGACCCGTCTGTCCAGGAACCCCCCCATGGGCACAGGTTTTATTCAATGGTTTTATGAAAGAATGAGGCATCCTGGATGCTTCTTGACCACATTAGACTATTTAATATGTTGCAACACTTTCATTTAGTTTACAAATGGTGATTTGCAAGGGATTTGCATAATGGTTTTAAGCTTTTGCAATGTTCACTTTAGCTAGTGATGCCTAAAATGTGTTTTTTTAAACTAAAGTTAGAAGGGCATCTGGAATTTACTCTGTGGGCAAGAACTGCAAAATTTATTCTATGTATGTATATAAATTTTAAGTGACTGAAATATTTCTGTCAAGCAATAGTGAACAAAGTAGCAATGGTCTTTTAACAGATTTATTTTGTACTGGGTCAGGCTGAAAATTTTACTTAAAATGCAAACAGTTCATTTTGCAAATGCAAGAAGCATAGAAGGCTGATATGCTGATGCAGCTGTTGAAGTGCACTGCCAGCATTCTGGGTTTAGAGGCAGGCTTAAATGGTAGAGGCCTCACCAAAGTTGAAAGATGTGAACACCTTGGCTGCTTCCTTTTTTGGTGCGATGGGATTGTTGGTGATAGAAAGCAGAAATGGGTCAAACAGAGGTGCCTTTCCAGGTGTGACGTGGATAAATCACACAAGTTGATCTCCTCCTGGCTAGGTGATGTATTTTATCAGCTACAAACATGGCATTCTGATAACCTGACATGACATGAGGTTGATGAGCTGTAGCTACATTTACCTGTCTTGTTCTACTATTATCTGGTCCTTACAGCTGCAAGAGTTACAGAAACTCTGATTTTGATTGTGGGTAATAACTGTATTGTCAACGTAGCCTGCCTGTTTTCTCACTGAATACTGTCATATCCATTTATTTGAAACTATTTTTTTTTTATATTTCATTGTTGGTGTGCTGATGTACACTGACCACTCATTTTGTTGATTCATTCCATGATAAGTCTTTCCATGGTTTTATATATGTGGCTGGTCAGACTTGTGGGATTGTGATTGCCCAGGTCAATGGATGGGTCTCCTTTGTGCAGGGGTATAACTGTTGTTCTCTTCAGTTCACTTGATATGAAGCCAATTTGGAGGCTGAGGTTAAACTGTGTTAGGGAAATAGAAATATCATGTTCAGTGGTATTTAGAATTAATTTGGGGATATTACCACAACCCATAAAAGTTTTTGGCCTCTGAGTGTACTTCCAGCACTTAGTCGTGTGTAATAGCTGAGATTGTGTGGATTCTGGATTGTGAGATTACTGGGGGGGGGGGGGTGAAGTTTGAGATGAATTTGTCAGCTAGTAGGCTTACTATAGCCACAGCTTCCATATAGGTTTACAGTTTGCTCAGCACACTGCTGAGTATTGCCATTGAGATTGTGGATAAAGCAGAAGGCGGCCTTGTGGTTATCCTTGGCCTAGATGGCTAGTTTCTTCTCAAATTTATTTATTTATTTTACATTTGTTGACCGGGCTAGTCTAGCTGGATATATGTCCATTTTCAGTAGAGGCCCGGGGAGAAAAGCTCCAAAAAAAGATGGGTTTATATAATCAAGAGTTGTTATACATTCAAATCAGAAATATTACACAAAAGGAAGGTGTTACAAAAAAAAAAAAAAACTGGTTCATAAGTAATACTTTGCAATACTTGAAATAAAAATGCAAGAAATTTTTTTTTTTTTTTTAGGGTGAAAAGAGGTTGAGGGAATAGAATGTTTAGTCAGGGTTTGTAGAGGGCAGAGATGTTGGGAATTAAGCACAGTTTTTAGCTGCCTCTTGAAGGTACAAACAAAAATACCAAAAGAACCTAGAAAAGGTTTGAGGGGATGAAAAAAAGGTAGAGGGAATAAAAGTTTAGTCAGATATGGCCTTGATAGTTTCCATTAGGTTCTTAGGATGCAGTTTTTTTTTTCTTGGCTGTTATTCACTTCTTTTTGCTACAAACCTTATTTGTACTGTGATTCCACCAGGACAGTCTGCTTTTAAGGTTTGTACTGCAGTTTCTTCTTTTTGGTACAGCTGCTTCTATGCAGTTGTGTACATATTGGTAAAAGTTGTCTGTGTACGTTTCCACATAAACTGCAGAGCTTTCTGGGTTTGGCAGTGGATTTCAATATAGCAGTGAAATGATTCCGAAGTAGGAGGTCAGGCTTGGAGAACTTTTTAAAAGTACCAGAGTCTGGGTGGATCTCTGGTTTTAACTTTATTACAAGTGAGGCAGCTTTATGGTCACACCTAATGAGTGAGGATGTTACAGTGGGAATGCTGCACGAGTCACCCAATCTATTGATCATGTGCTCCCAGTCTGACAAATATTGTACCCCCTTGAATGACACCAAAAGTTAAGCCAATTGTTGAAGTCCATTATCTTTTGCTCATATTGAGGTATCATTCTTGCAGAAGGAAAACTGGTACTTACTACTAGGCTCATACCTGCCTAGGTCATGCAGTTAGAGAGTTTCATCATCATCTCTCTTCGTATAGGCTAGGGAGATGCATCTCAGGTTGTTAACACCCACATGCACTTTGACAGACTCATAATTGCAGCTGCCATTTAAGGATTTGAGTGCATGCGTGGTCTGGCAAATCCTGGCCCTGGACAATTAACTGTCACTTTTTCCTTATTCAACCTGGTTTGTCATGCAGCTGTATGCCTCACTACAGAGTCACCTATAACTAGAATATTAGGTTATGTAGATGCTTGTCTTATGCTCATAGTATCTAAGACAATGGTTAACTTGGTTTCTGTGTGAGGTGGTAGGCTTTGCCCCTACTGCCTGCTCGGGATATTGCTCAGGGTGCTTAAATCTCTCATGACACTTCAGCAAAACTTTTCAGCTGACATTTTTTTTTTCTTGTCTAACACTACTTTTTTATATAGCTGCAGTGTTTCCATGAGTTTCCTGATTCATAGAGGGGAACTATAGCTTGCAAGGAAGTGGTATGGTATTTGGCTGATGGTCATTTGAAAACGGAGAAGCTCAAGTTCATTGTCCTGTTTGACTAGGCATGAGACATAGTTTTTTTTAATGTAAATTCAGACACCTCCACCTTTACTCTTTGTCTGTATATTACCTGGTGTAAGGTACAGTATACAAAGGAAACATAATTTGACTATTACTTCCTCTATTTCCTGCCAGTGCTTGGTTCTGCTAGCCATTTCTGTATGATTTTGACCTGCAGAAATATTGTGTTATTTATTGCTGGTATTTCACATACCATGTGTACCACTACGTAGTTATGCCACTAATTCTAGCCAAATTTCCTATAATTAATTTCTTGTAGATGTTTCCCAACTTATTAGCTCACTATTACAAGCATGATCCTGCCATATGTTTTATTCTTTTTTTCTTGGCTTTGTCAGTCATTTGTGGAATTTAGGTGGAAGGAAGGGCTAAATATCTAACAGTTATACTGTTTTACTGAATGACTTAGGTTTTCTCCTTACTGATGATAATGAGTCTCTGTTACATAACAACTGCACAAGGTAGTATAATTAGTGCCTACTCAGCAGGTAATGTGCAGCAATTATCACCTGTGTCTGAGCATGCATAAGTTTGCACGTCATTATCACAGTGCAATTACAATATAGCCCTGAATTATTATCACTTTTCAGGCAAAACTCTCAGTAGCTGTCACTGTTATTCACATAAGTAGAAGTCATTAATCACATTCATGAATGCACAAGCCAGCCAGATTTGTTTTTTTTTCCACTTGGAGTCATTGCAACCCCCCCCCCCTCACCAGTTACATTGTTTGAAATTGTACAAATGACAGAAAGAAACAAATCTACGAGGCAAAATCAGGACACGAGAGTTATAACAGGGATAGACTTTAAATTTGTTCATTAGAAAGTTACTAGAATAACAGGATTTGTGGTATACTGTATGAAGGATATGAATATATATGTTATTTAGTGCCTTGTGTCCTCTGATTTGCCAGAAAATCACAAATTGTTCTGATAAACAGACTAAAACTATGAAGCTTGATCTGAACAGTTAAGATTTCTGACCTTCTCACACATAGCAACACACTCAACCTCTACTTCAGACATCAACAAGCAGCTAGTTTACATTCCACGCACACACCTACTCTCTCACATTTCTATTTCTTTATGTATCTTCTCTGGTGTCTGTATTAAACCGTGTCTGCTGTCTGTATTGTGTTGAGAGTATAAACTATTTAATGCTTTTCTTATAAATTATTAAGGTCATCTGATATACTATACAATGAGTCTCTTAGCAGTATACATTAATACTTTGTTCATTTGTTTGTGTGTATGTGGAAGAATATATTGTACACTATTTACTTTTTTACTTATAAGGCAATGAGAATATCCAGACTCATATGCTGTCTGTATTTATTTGAGACTATCATGCACTGTTGTGGTAAAATATTTCCTGTGCTTTTCACATGTGAAGTCATTTTGTTGAATTACTGATTATAGTCTTGTTCTTTTACTATTTATTATTAAATGTATTGCATATATTTACACCTGTCTTTGTGGATGATATCTGTGAGGCATATTTCAGCTGTTAGAGACTTGCATATCTATTTGGTGAGCTACCCAGGGTCTAAGGTAGCTAGGGACTATGCCCCAAAAGGTTGAGGATAGAATGACAATTGGCAGCATAAGAAAAATAAGTTATGTACTAGCCGTAATGTTCCATCTGTGTTATCTTTGTCCTGGGAAGCTATCTGACAAGATCTGATACCCTTGTGAAGTGTAAGCATGGGTCTGGGAGATGCACCATTTAAAGGTTACCTCTGTCCATTAGAGACATAGGTGCCACACCAGGCATGTATTTCCACTTTCATATCCAATTCTCCAAGTTGCACTTGCATTGGGTTAGGGAGGAACTCTGCTTCACATGGAGAGGCAGCCTGTTTGATAGATGCAGTAGTCTGTGGGATACATACCTATCTCTCCAGCTTCATTTGGTGCATGTTGTTACCAGGAAGTGTTATTGAAGGGTCATTTGAGGACTGATTTTCCATATGTTTGTCTGCTCCTCATAAAATGGGTGGACGTTGCTAAATAACGGACATTTTAATTTTAGAGTAGCAGTCCTATTCAAAGATGGACTGCAAATCTCCACTTTACCATACAACCCACCTCAGCATAGTAAGGCAAAGTCCTTATTACCAGATTTCAAATTAACCAAAATAAATTGTTATAAATTGTATCTACCTATCCCCCGGTAATAATATCAATACTATAGAGGATATTCTAAGCTGGGTGTCCTCAACCTACCCTCAAGAAACAATAATACTTGGTGATTTTAATACTGACTGGAAAGCTGTTAACACTGATAATCCCACCTCCCATATCAACCTTCATGGCTTTAGGCAAACTATCACCTCCACAACTAGAATCAATAAACCAAATAAGAAAGAGACCACCTTAGACTGGATACTTATAAATAAACAGAAACAAGCTTACAACATAGGAACTCTGCCTGATGATGTAAGTGATCATTCTTTGACCTACATCCTAAGGCAGAAAAATGATATCTCTAACCCCCCCCCAACTTATAGGATTGCACGTTCCAACAAACGCTTTAACCCAGTACTATTCCAAGATGAACTTAGAGCCTGTGACTGGAACCGTTTGAAAACCCTACCACTTGAAGAAGCTGTTAAATACCTAAACTCTAAATTCTTATCAATCCTAGATAAGCACGCACCCCAACGGTCCATAAGAATGAAGTCCAAGCCTGCCACCTGGCTTTCTAAAGAAACCAGACAAAAAATGTTACTAAGGAACAAGGCTTGGGCTAAATGGAGAACTAACAGAACCATCTCAGATGAACAAACTTTTAAGCACTTAAGAAATATTACAAAAAAGGCAATACTTACAAAAAGAACTACTACTGTAAATTACAGCAAAATCACCAAAACAATCCCCAAAAGTTCTGGTCTAGTATAAATAAACTCTTAAAACCAGGCCACTCACGTACACCTACCCCATCCCAGGCCGAACAAAACACCCCCCACCAAACTGCCAATGCCTTCTTCACAGAGACCATACAATCACTAGCCAGTCAACTAGTTCCTGACAACTCAAGCTTCCCCTCCACCATACCTGGCACTCTTCCAATATTCCATCTGAAACCCATCTCAACCACTCTCATCTATAAATACATCCAAAAACTTAAAACTTGTACTCCTGCTGACCAGCTACCATCTGAATACCTGCAAAAAGCAGCCAAAGTAATTTCTTATCCCATATCCATTCTCATAAGAAGGAATAGTTCCAGACATCTGGAAAATCTCCCATATTATCCCCCTACACAAAGGGGTTACCTCTAATGATTATTCCAACTACCGGCCAATAGCTCTATTATCACCCCTAGCAAAAATTATGGAAAAATGCATTCACCAACAACTTTTAAACCGTTTATCTCAACACAACATCATAGCAAACTGTCCGCATGGCTTTAGGCCATCCCATAACACCACAACTGCCCTATTATCCTTTACAGAAGCCATCAATAGAAATCGTAATAACAATAACCTCTCTTCTGCACTCTTTATTGACCTGTCAAAAGCATTTGACATGGTAAACCATACCCTTCTTATCAACATTCTTGAATCCCTTTCCCTTGACTGCCTGGCAGTTAAATGGTTCAAGTCCTACCTTACCAATAGGCAACAGGCAGTTCTTTGGGAAAATAATATATCATCCCTTCTGCCTGTCACACTTGGAGTCCCTCAGGGCTCTATTCTAGGTCCACTTCTTTTCTCACTGTTTATCAACGACCTCCATGTAGCCATTCCACAAGCCACCTGCATTCAATATGCAGATGATTCTACACTAATATGCTCAGCAAACTCCCCACTGATCTACATTCACTTACTCAGAATGTTTTCAACATAGTTGAAACATGGTTCACTAAACGTTGCCTCCTGCTCAATGCCAAAAAAACTAAACTCCTTCTCTTTACACCCACTAGTAAATCCTCCCCCACAGAATTCTCTGTCATCGCCAATAATGGCACAACAATATTCCCTGACATTACCACTAAATTGCTAGGAATTACTATTGACAATAAACTTACATTTGATAGCCACATAAATAACACCATCAAAACTGTCAACAGAAAAATAGGCTCCTTATATAGAATTAAACCTTTCCTTACACCTATAGCCAAAACTAAAATTGCACACTCCCACCTAATTTCAACTCTTTTATATGCCTCACCAATATACACTAATCTAAAGAAAAATAATCTCATCAAACTAGCTAATTCCTATAATAACATTGCCAGATTTGCCACTGGAAATCCTTTTAGAACTCACCACTGTCTGAATCTAACGCAGCTAGGCTGGCTTGAATTTCAAAACCAACTGAAACTCTCCCAACTCACCATTGCCCACAAGATATTTTATAAACCTAACAGCACTCCTATACTATCCAATCTCATAACCCCATACAAAAATCTAAATTCTCTTCGCTCTTCCAGCAAGCTTCTTGCTAGCATAAGTAAGTCTTACAACATGGCTAGAGTTTCTCTGTTTTCCAACTCTGTGGGAAAAAACTGGAACCTTCTGCCTAATGACCTAACTTTAATTTCTTCACTACCTCTCTTTAAACAAAACCTCAAAAGACACATCAGAACAAACTGGTTATGCCCCTGTAGCAACCCTGATTAATCTTCTCCTTCATTACAGATATTTTCCTCTTGAACCTCTACCTATTTCACTTTCTTTGAACTAGGACAGTAACTGCTTTACAGATTTCAACATACTGATATAATCTATCCTGCTTAATGCTCTGAAAATCTCTATCCTATTTATTATACTGTTAGTCTACATGTATTTATCGGCACACTGAATTATCCTATACATATTGTCACCTCTACTATTGTAAATACCTACCTTACTCTTGTAATACTTCTGTAATTTTTGTACTTCCTGCTTTCTGAATAATCTTCTATCAAAATCCATCATTTATTATGTATTAATATTGTTTAATTCTTAACTGTTTTTAATTTTTAAATGTTTAAATTTTATTTTTAATTTTTACTTGTTGCCACTGGAGCTTTTCTCCCCGGGCCTCTACTGAAAATGGAAATATATCCAGTTAGACTAGCTCGGTTAACAAATGTAAAATAAAAATAAAATAAATAAATAAAAATAAAATTAGAGTTCATATCCCTTAGAAAATTGCATACCAACAGAAATCCTGTTTTTCTACCATTTTTTAAGTGCATGACAGCAATATTTATAGTCTGACCCTATTTATTTTATGCTTTGTCCAGATTTCTTGCACTATGAGGTTGAAGATTGTGTGTGTGTGAGGTATGTTATGCTTTGTCCAGATGTCTTGCAGTATGAGGTTGAAGTTTGTGTGTGTGTCTGACAGTAAATTCCCCTATGGCCAGAGGGGATGCCCTAGCTAGGTTTAGCAGATGATTAGTAATTTGCTTCGTGACAAGCTTTGTACCTTATTATGCAATCAGGAAGGTGAATCAAATAACTCTTGCGTGTTTGCATGGTTCTAAAAATGCATATGATTTGACAACAGACCAAAAGCAAACTTAAGCCGCCACTGGCCAGATGCATTTTCTTTCACTGTGGGTTTCACAGCTGTTTCAGTCAATGTGATTTTCAAAGGCAGAAAAGGTCTGAATGATAAGTCTGTATTCATTGAGTGACTGTATTGCTTTGTTTAGCAAATGTCTAATACTGTTTGTGCTATTAAATTTGAAATATTACTTTTACATTCAATTTAACTACCTACACATACACACATATGTGTGTGTGTGTGTACATATATATATATATATATATATATATATATATATATATATATACACACACACACACACACATATATATGTGTGCATATATATATATATATATATGTGTGTGTGTGTGTGTGTGTGTGTGTGTGTGTGTGTATATATATATATATATATATATATATATATATATATATATATATATATGAGTTCACCTTATAATCTAGAAATACTGAAATCCCAAATTTCAGTATTTCGAAACAATAAAGTCGAACGTCCCAAATCCTGAAACTACAAAATCGCGACACAAAATCACGAACAGAAACACACCATACACCACACAAAACATACATCATCCAACCCACATCACAACAAACAAAACACACGCAAATACAAAAACACAAACAAACAAACCTACACTACATATAATCAGGGGAGTAAGCCCCCTTGCACCCCTATGTGGGGGGCTGTGCCCCCCCACCCCCTACTTATATATACTAACTCTGAGATCGCACAGAAAGGAAACTCACACTCACACATTCTACAGTCCCTCGCACACACGCAAACATCCCACATATACAAACACCAACACATCCAACACTTACACACCCATACTTTCACCTGCCTACCCTAACCCACACGTACAACTGTCAAACGCATTCACATACACAAACTCCCACACAAAACCCTTACAAAGCACTCACTTAACCTTAAATTACACTGAAATCCACACCAGACACCATCCACTCACGACACCACTCGTAAACCGCGAATTTGAGATATTCAGATTCGTGATTGTGCACTTTCACGATTTTAAAGGTTTGACTTTATAATTTCAGGATACTGAAATTCGGGATTTCAGCATTTCGAAAGTGGTTCCACAGAAGGCGAATAGCCGAGGTACCAGAACTTATAGGTTCATAGGTTCATACTAGGCTATCTGCCCTAGGGCATTTATAAGCCTAGCCAGAGTGTGTGTGGCTTTCACCACCTCTTAGGATGAGAATACTATACCCATTAGTTTGCTGTGCCACTGTCCAGCAGTGATACAGAGATGATTCCCGGGGTAAACCTACGATCTCCCATCCACTCGTCAAGATTTCTCTTGAACAGAGTCAGTGAGGGGCTCTGCCTCACATGGACTGGGATTCTGTTCCATAGTGTAGGGAGTCTCTGGGTGATGAATCTGTCCCTCCAGCATGTCCTATTTATATCATTGTTGAGGTTTAAGTCTCTTGCTCTCGTGGCTCTGGTGGATTTGGATTTTTTGAGGTGGAGCATGTCCATTAATTCCGGGTTGGACATGGCCTTGTATGTCAGGCACAGATCACCTCTGAGCAGACGGTATGCGACTGAATAGAGCTGGAGTTTCTTCAGTCAGGCATCGTATGACATATGTTTGAGCCCCTTTATCCTTTTGGTGAGGAACTTTTGGGGTCTTTCCAACTGCTGCAGGTGTCGGGTAAGGTACATTCAATGGGGCGTTGTACTCAATCATTGGTCTGATAAGTGAAGAGTACAGGGGTACAATGACCTCTCCTGATCTGGATGTGAATCCCTTCATGACTAGGTGGGCAATGTAGAAGGTCTTCCTAACCACTTTGGCAATGTGAGTGTCAAAAGAGAGGTTACTGTCAACTTGGGTCCCCAGGTCCCTGATAACTTCTTCCGTGTTTAATGGATTACCACCTATGTGGTAATTAGGGGTTACCTTGTTTTTCCCAAAGGGTATGACTATACATTTTTTGGCATTTAGCTTAAGGCCATGGCTCTGGCACCAGTTATCCATTTCTATGAGACCTTTCTGGAGGATGTCTGTGTCTGATGGAGTGTCAATTATGGTGCCCAGTTTGCAGTCATCTGCAAATTTTGTCAGCCACAATCCCCCTATGTTTGCCTGCACTTCAGAAAAATAAATGCTGAACAAGAGGGGCCCAGGACTGAGCCCTGTGGGACACCGCTCGTGACCGGCTTAGAGTCTGACATGGCACCAGCAACTCTAACCCTGTGTGTTCTGTCCTTGAGCCAGTTTGCAACCCATCTTGTGACATATGGGTTTCCATCTAAGCTGGTGAGCTTTTCTATGATGCCCGAGTGGGGTATTGTGTTGAACGCTTTTGCTAGGTCAAGGTAGGCTGTGTGAACTGCCTTACCCTCATCAATGGCCTTAGTGACTGTTTTGAAAAAGTCGACCAAGTTCAAGAGGCAGGATCTGCCCTTGACAAAGCCAAATTGGGTAGGATCCAGTGTCTGTAGGTCCCCAATGTCTTTATTTATGAGTTCCATTATGATCCTCTCCATAGCTTTGCAGACAAGGCTCGTCAAGCTTATGGGGCGGTAATTTCCAGGGTCCGTAGAAGCACCGCCTTTGTGGAGTGGGACCACAGTTGCCGTACGCCATTCTTTGGGTACGTATCCTGTAGTAAGGCTAAGATTAAACAGCAGCCTTATGTGTGGATTTAGTTCCTCATTGAGTTTGTGTAGCACACAGCCGGGGACACCGTCCGGTCCCATTGATGCTGTGTTTTTTGCTTTAGAGAGAGCAGCTCTCACCTGGGCATCTGAGATGTTTGGGAGGCTAGACTCTGGTGGGATAGATATTTCTCCTTTTGGGGGGGAGGGAGGGGAGAAATTTGCACTGAACCTGTCTGCCAGTATGTTGGCAATGTCTGTGGGTTCAGTGATTTTGTTATCATTTTGGACTAATTCTGAGCATATTTGGGAGTTTCCACCCAGGTTTCTAACATAGCTAAAGAAGGCTTTATGATTGTCTTTTGTGTCATTAGCGATTTTTCTCTCAAAGTTGGCCTTGGATGATTTTATGAGTGATCGTAGTTTTTTGCTAGTATTGATCAGAGATACCTTCCCTTTTAGGGATTTTGCTCTGTCATGTAGTAGCTTTCTCCTCTTGTTGTAGAGTTTGTTTATGGCTGGAGTCAACCAGACCGGGGCGCCTGCCTTTGGTGGAAAGGGTCTTGATTTTATTAGGGATTGTTTGATCCATACATTCCTGGAGGTGCTCGTAGAAGGCATTTGTAAGGGTTTCAGCAGCGTGGGTTGTGGTTTCCACTGGCTCGGGGGCCTTGAAGGATACCACTCCAGTCTTAAGAAGTGTGAAGTTTGCTTTTGAGAAGTTCTTCACTGTGGTCTTTTTTGCTGGGGGTGGGGGCGGGATGTGGATCTCCAGTGAGATTAATTTATGGTCTGATCTCACCAATGAGGGATATACTTCCGGTGTGGAGCATTTTGTCCCCATGTTTGTGATGATCAGGTCTAGTATATTTTCTCCTCTTGTGGGAATGGTGACTAGTTGTTCCATAGCATTTGAGTTTATGAACTCAAGGAACCTTTGGGCTAGGGTGTTGGGGCTTGAGTAATGTTCCCAGTCTATGTTTGGGTAGTTGAAGTCACCCAATATGATGGTGTTTGGAGAGACATTCATACTCTCCAGTGTCTTCAGGAAGGCTGTGTGGGTTTCCTGAGTTTGAGAAGGTAGTCTGTAGCATGTTACAAACTGTAGGGCAGTTTTACCTATGGTTAATTGCACCTGGATGGTCTCCGATGCTTCGTGCGATGCCACTAACCTGGAGGTGTGGGTATCCTTTATGAATATGGATACTCCCCCTCCTTTTGTGGTTCGGTCCGGATTTTGGGGCCAGAACGCATGATATGAGGTATAACCTGATCATGCTGGGGTGCTCTCAGGAGCCTTGAACCAGGTTTCAGTCACAGCACAGACATCGATGTTCTCCATACTGAGGAGAGCTTCGAGGGCGTGCATCTTGAGGTTTAGACTTCTGGCATTGAGCAGTATTACCCTTATTTTTTCTCCATTTTTGTTTTCTAGGGCGGTAGGTTTATCATTTGAGCCTTGCCTAAAAAAGGCACTATGGGGGTGGCAAGAGCCTTTGCCAATATCCGGAAGCCCAGGGGTGACAGGTGCAAGCCGTCCCTTGCGAAGCAGCGTGGCTTGTCAAGCATGTCATCCCAGGCAGACAGACATTGGATCCTTAGAATGACACCAGTAATTAAGCCAATTATTAAAGCTGATCATTTTGTCTCTGTATTGTGGCATCATTCTTGGTGAGGGTAGGATACTGCTCAGGGTCAGGGTCATACCGGCCTGGGCTACATAATCTGAGAGCTCCTCTATGTCTCTTTTCATGTAGTCCAGGGAGGTACGTCTCAAGTCGTTCACACCGGCATGGACAATGACTGAGTCATACTTGTACTTGCTGTGGAGTGACCTGAGTGCTTGTGTTATGTGGCGGATTCTAGCGCCTGACAGGCAGCTTACTGTGATCTTTTCCTTGTTCAGTCTGGTGAGTGGGACGTCAGTGTGTCTGACTATGGAGTCACCTATAACAAGTGTGTCTGGCATTGTGTTTGGCCTTAAGGGCTGTGACTGTTTAGCACACTGACTTTGAAAACTATGTGTTGCATGTCTTATGTCTTGAGGTGGCAGTTGCTTGGGTGTCTGCTTTGGAGGCCTCTGTAGTTTTGGTAGATTTTTGATCAGTGCCTCCGAGTATGTCTTTGTGTGTTTATGTGTTTGTTTTGCAGTTGTGATATTTCTATGTGAAACTGGGTTTGTGGTGTGCATGGTTTCCTTCTCCTCCTGTCTGGTCTTGCCAGTCCTGAGTTGAGAGAGCTCAGCCTCCAGTTTGGCTATATAGTTACATCTCTCACATGTATTTGTGTTTTGTGGGAGAAGGAGTGGGTTGTCTGTGTACATGAGGCAATTGTAACATTGCCTCAAGATGCCCAGATTTACCAGCTGAACAGGAGAGGAGGCCAGCAACTGACCCTTCGACATGCTAGAAAAAGTTTGCTGTGTAACTGAGTCAGAAGGGACCTATAGGGAAATGGGTACTCAAGGGGATTCTAGGCTAATGTAGTACTTTTTTTAGTATACAAGTACTTTTACCTATATAAAAATGCTTTAGGAGCAAGTGCTGAGCTTTACCTATATAAAAATGCTTTAGGAGCAAGTGCTGAGCTTTTGAGATAGAGAATAGACTGTTTAGATTGCAAGTAGAGAAGTTCTAAGGGAAAAATTGAAAAGCAGACTTTACGGAGCCAGAAACAGTTTAACCTTGTTTAACCGGCGCTGCCCGATGGTGCTCTATGGGCAACTCCGCCCTAAATCACGCAAAAGCGCGCTAAAGCGGGCTTTATAGCAGGGGGTTGAAAAGAGCTAGGAATTGACCCAAAATGGCCAATAGACTACAAGTTTCTGGCTGGAACCACTGCTCTAGGGACAAATAGGCTGCTCAGTGCTCCCCACTCCCACTGGTGAACAAAGAAGCTTCCCTTTATCCAAATAAGGATATGGAATAGCACAGGAACCAAGCCAAAGCCCAGAGATCATCAAACTCTGAAGACTGGACTATTCTAGTTCAGTAAGGCGGGAAAAATAGAAGTTATGTTCTTACCATAACGTTCCATGTTAGTTGTCTTCTTCTCGCCTTCTTCTTGCTGGATGGGTTCGGAGCCGACCTCGGCTCCGACTCCGGCACTCTAAAAGCTCGAGTTGGTTCCACCGGCTCGAGGCTCCCCTTATATCCCACAATGCTAGGCGTGAGTTACCTCAGATCTCGTTTGTAAGCTAGGCCCAGCTTATAATAGTAACAGAATAACTATAAACAAAGTCCACCTCTATAAACCAGGGAGAAGAGAAGGGTGACCTACATCCTGATCCAGGAAAATATGCACAGCAGCATATACCTAAAGTAAGAGGTGGTAGAAAGAGAGGTCACAATCAAAACTCCTCTAGGTCTGTCCAGGCCAGGGGAAGGAGGGTGGGGAAGAAGAAGGCGAGAAGAAGACAACTAACATGGAACGTTATGGTAAGAACATAACTTCTATATGTTAAGTTGTCTATCTCTTCATTCTTGCTGGATGGGACCGTCCCTAGCACCTTGTCCCGGGTGGCCTAACGGAACAGACTCTTGAGAACAGTGGAACCAAAGTTAGCTCTATGCCTAGAAGCTAAATCCAACTTATAATGAGAAATGAAAGTGTGAGGAGTAGCCCAAGTAGCCGCTGCACAAATGGTGTCAATAGGCAGTCTGTCTTGGAAGGCTATAGAAGTAGCCAAAGCTCTGGTAGAATGGGCTTTAGGTTTGTTAGGCAGCTTTTGGTGTCTAATTTCATAAACAAGGGAAATCAGAGATGTTAGCCATCTAGATAATGATACCTTTGAAACTGAAAGTCCCTTTCTGCCTTCTGCATAAGAGACAAACAGCTGGTCAGATTTTCTGAATTGTTTGGTTCTATCCAAATAGTACCTTAACTGACGATGAACATCTAGCCAATGCAATTTCTGTTCAGACCTGTTAGAATATTCTGGAAAAAACACAGGAAGGTCAATGCTTTGATTTAGGTTAGACGCCGAGGCTATCTTAGGTAAAAAGGACGGGTTGGTTCGTAAAGATACTCTGTCCTTATGGAACAACAGATAAGGAGGTCGACAGCTGAGTGCACGAAGTTCCGAAACTCTTCTAGCTAAAGTAATAGCTACCAGAAAGAGTGTCTTCCATGATAGCAATTTTAAAGAACAGGAGGCTGCAGGTTCGAAAGGGGAAAGAATCAAAGAACTAAGAACTAAATTTAGGTCCCAAGCAGGAGGAGGATTTCTTATAGGAGGTCTGAGAAGAAAAACTCCCTTCAAAAATGCTTTGCAAAGCTTGTGGGACATTATGGCAGACTCTGAAATGCCCACATGAAAGTTAGAAATAGCTGCCAATTGAACTTTAAGAGTAGATGGAGATGAACCTGCACGGAAGAGTTCAGCTAGAAAATCAAGGACCATTTGGATGGAAGCAGTGAAAGGATCTATGTCCCTTCCTTGAGCCCAATAGGCGAAACGTTTCCACTTACTCAAATCAATCTTTTGAGTGGAAGATTTATGGGAAGCTATCAAAATATCTCGGACAGAGTGAGATATTTGAGGAAGCCTGGCTAAGGTTGGAACTGGAGGAACCAAGCAGTGAGGTTCAGAGAGGGAAGGGAGCGATGAAACTGACCCGACTGATGGATCAAAAGATCTGGAACTAGGTCCAGATGCCAAGGTCGCTCCAACAGAAAATGATGAAGAAAGGGGAACCAAACCTGTCGAGGCCAGTAAGGAGCAATGAGGATCAACGAGGCCTTCTGAGCGATAGCTTTCTGTATCACTTGAGAGATTAGTGGGAAGGGAGGAAATGCATACAGAAGTCCCGGGCCAAACTTGGACTAGAGCGTCTCTGCTGGGCTGGCCTGGCAAGGGGAATAGGGTGAAATAATCTCTGCACTTGCTGTTTTGGGGAGTAGCAAACAGGTCGCAGCAAGGCTGACCCCACTTGAGAAAAATTTCTCTCGCAACAGAGTCTTTCAGAGACCACTCGTGAGGCATGAGGATAGCTCTGCTCAATTTGTCCATGATTTGATTGGACTTCCGGGATGTGCATTGCTATCAGAAACCGCTGAGAAGAAATCGCCCATTGCCACAGTCTGAGTGCTTCTCGACACAGGGGGTAGGACCTGGTTCCACCTTGTTTGTTGATATACCACACTACAGACATATTGTCCGTCTGGATTGCTATCGTTCCCAAGGGAAGAGAGTCTTGAAGGGCTTGCAACGCTAAAAGCACTGCTCTCATCTCTAGAACATTTATGTGCAAGTGGCATTCGTCTGGTTGCCATGTGCCCTGGACAGTTCTGCCCTGATAATGCCCCCCCCCCCACCCGATCAGGGAGGCGTCCGTTGTCAGAGTAGCAACCGGAGGGGAAGGGACAAAGGGTCTTCCCAACAAGAGCTGAGGGAAGACATCCACCACAGAAGATGATTTCTGCATGTTTGCGTAATCATGATGGTGTGGGACATCGGAAGTTGCTGGTATGACCATTGCATGAAGAGCATCCATTGAAGGATTCTCATGTGGAATCTGGCTAATGGAAGCAGAGGTATGGCAGCCGCCATAATCCCCAACACTTTCAGAACTAACCTGGCTTTGATTCTGTTGCTGCCGAAGAGGAGCGAGACCAGTTTGTGTATGTCTGTTATTCTCTGATCTGTTAGTCTCAGACATGTTGACTGTGTCTAGATTTGCGCCTATGAAGGTAATAGTACGACAAGGCGACAAAACAGACTTTTCGCAATTTATTGAAATGCCTAAATTTTGACAAATGCGAAAGGTGTAGTCCCTGGCCAATAGAAGAAGATGCTTGGTGGGAGCTGTGAGGAGCCAGTTGTCCAAATATGGAAACACCTGGAATCCTTGACGTCTCAGGTGAGAAGCTACCACTGCCATGCATTTGGTAAACACCCGGGGGGCAGTGGTGAGACCAAAGGGCAGGGCCCTGAATTGAAAATGACTGGTTCCCAGCCTGAAGCGGAGGAATCTTCTGGAGCGTCTGTTCATTTTTATGTGATAGTACGCATCCTGAAGGTCTATAGAGCACATCCAGTTTCCCTTTCCCAATAGGGGAAGGATGGACTGCAGCGTGACCATCCGAAATCTTGTTTTCTTGACTGACTTGTTCAAGATACTGAGATTCAAAATTGGTCTCCAGTCCCCTGTTTTCTTTGGAACTAAAAAGAACCTGGAGTAGATTCTGGATCCTTGCTGGTCTGCTGGAACTGGCTGTATTGCTCTTTTTGCAAGCAGCTTTGAAATTTCCAAAGCTGCAAGATCCCTTTGAGCGGGTGGAACATCTGGAAGGGATTTTTTTGATTGGTTTGGAATGCGAATGATGGGAATGGAATAGCCTTCGGAAATGATGGACTGTACCCATTTGTCTTGAGTCAGGAATAGCCAGGCTTCTGGGTACAGTGACAATCTTCCCCCGACTGCCTCCGAAGGTGGGCAGCCGGGCAACACCTCAGGGATGCTGAAAGGGCTTATCAGAGAAGGCTTCTCGATTGCCCTGGTTCTGCAGTCCCCCCCTGCCTCTAGGGCGACGTCTACCATTGTTTTTCCCCTCTGCCTCTGGCGGGAACCGACTCTGTCGTCAGGCTAAGTCCCTTGAGATTGTTTGGAACCACATTTTCCACTTTTCTGGCCTTTGGGGTAAGGCCTAGAAGGAGTGGAGAAACGGACTCCGACGGCAGAAAGAGTCTTGCCATCTGTCTCACACCTAGTCAAGGTTTCTTTCACTTGAGGACCAAAAAGAGATGATCCATCAAACGGGGAATTAGTGAATGACGTTTTAAAGGGGTCCACAAAGTTGCATAGCCGCATCCAGGCATGCCTGCATAAGGCCACACCTGTCCCTCTGGCCCTGCTCGCTCCATCAGCCGCATAAGAGAGGAGGCATGGAGGAGTTAGCTATGGAGTTCAGGGTAGCCAGCTGAGTGTTCATCTTGTCCTGAAAACCCGCAGCCGTAGGATCCTTCAACATGTCACTCGCTTCTTTGATCAAGTCCCTTTGAAGACGAGTAAAATGGCATAGGTAATTCAGCGAACGCATAGCAAAGGTCGCTGACGAGAACATCCGCTTCCGTACCTGTCCATAGACCTAGATTCTTTGTTAGGGGATGAACAGGCACTGAAGGATCAGCTAGTTCCTTCTTGGTGGCAGCAGCTACCACCATAGCATCCACAGAAACACCTTTTGTGAGAAATTGCTTGTCAGTTGGTGCTGTTATAAATTTGGAAGGTCTCCTGGGGTAGGGTCCACTGAATCAGGAGCCGTCCAGGCCTTCTTTGCAACCACCTGCATGAGGGGATCAAGGGGGACACCCAGGAGGTGGAAGGGCGAGAGCCAAATGCCTCAAGATACACAGATTCATCCTCCGAAGGGTTAAGGGCTGGCCAATTTCCCCTCTGTTTCAGGATCTCTAGAATGTCTGCAAAAGAGACATCTTCAGAAGGGGAACGTGGGGAACCCTCAGAATCCTCTAAATCTGTGTCAGAGGTGACAGACTCAGGTGAGTCTATGTGCTTCCTCTTACACTTTCTCTTCCTAGGGGGCTCCCCTGCCAATTCAGAGGAGGCCTCGGAAGAGGATGCGATCCCCACAGGGGATTCTTGAGGAGCTAGCTCTCTGCGGTCTGGGATGAGGGAGTGAGTCGACATAACCAAAGGCACCGAAGAGGGAGGGGCGGAGCCGACTGTGGAGTCGAACAAGGTTCCAACACACTCCGCATGACCTCGAATGCACCCCCGTCCGGCAGAGCCAGAGGTCCCCGCTCCGAGAAGCTGAGAACCTCCCTCGGCACCGACAGAGATGGCTCCAAGGCCGATGTCGGAGCCGAACTCACCAGCGCCGAAGCACCGAGAGGGAGAGGGGGGTCGGACAAGGGTCCGATGCCACTCACCCCCTCGGAGCCGACGAGGGAAGCCCGGCGCCGAGATTCTTCAAAAGAAGAAATCGGAGCCGACGACGGAGCCGAAGACAATTGTATCGGCTCCGACGCTACCACAGTCTCGGTCCCGAGACGCCCCGGCTCCGAGCTCAAAGGAGTCGGAGGAGGAATATTTATTGGAACTAGTTGAGGCATCGACTGATGAGTCGGACTCTGGAGCATTTGGGCCAGTGCCTCGGACTTCAAAAGTCTACTCACTACCCTCTGGAGGTCGTGATCTGAGAGCCTCGATGACCTGGAGGAGTGAGATCTGTGGCTCCGTTCAGACAGCAAGGGAGACGCTGGAGCCGAATGAACGGAGCCAAGGGACGTTGACCTCGATCTCTTTCTAGATGTCGGCTCCGATGGTCTGATCGGAGCCGACCCAGGAATCTCTAATGCCTCGGCTCCAGCCGGAGCCGAGGAAACCACAGATACTGCAGTCAAAGACTCATCGGCTCCAGCCGAGCCGATGAAGCAGTAGCCGAAGCCTTAGGCCTCGACTCTGAAGCTGGAGCCGAGGTCTTGGAAGCCTTAGAAGGTTTCCCGATGACACAGAGGGAACCTTCAGGCTTGATTAAACCCCTCAAAATGAGTTTATTTTTTCTCCTGCAGGACTCTAGGGCTGAAGCCATGGCATACAGCACAAGAGTCCTGCAGGTAAAGGTCCCAGGCAATACACACAAGAAGTGTGACCGTCTGTCAGAGACATTTTCTGACAGCACGAGTCACACTTCTTGAAGCCTGAGACCTTTGTATCCTTGGACATACTCAAGGACCCTAAGTGTAATCACACACAGAAAAACACACACACACAGATTACACTGATAGGGATTCAAAGGGAATATTTAAACTAAGGGTAATTAAGTTAAACTTCCTAATCAACACATACACACCCTAAGGATAGGGAAGGGAGGGCCCGAAGGCCTTAGGAAAGAACTATAAGTTCTTTAGAAAAAAGGGGCTGGATAAAGGATATGAAGGGATAATATCCACTACACTAAGGGGAAAGAAAAATACACTAAGCTAGCTTAAGTCTAAAGAATTTAAACTAGTCTAACTTTCACTAACCTGGAGCCGGTAGAAAACACACCTCGATCGCTGTAGCGGCAAACGAGATCTGAGGTAACTCACGCCTAGCATTGTGGGATATAAGGGGAGCCTCGAGCCGGTGGAACCAACTCTCGAGCTTTTAGAGTGGCGTCGGGCGAGGTCGGCTCCGAACCCATCCAGCAAGAATGAAGGCGAGATAGACAACTTAACATCAAGATTTTTTTTTTTTTTTTTCTTTTTTGCAGAAAACAGAGGAAAAACAGACAGTAAATGCTATAAATGCTTTTAAATGGCTAGCGCACTTGAGTGTGTTAGCCTACAGGTAAGATTAAACAACAAATAACTTTTTTAAAAGTGCAAAACAGTTAATCAACACAAAAACAGTTTAAATAGAATGCAGAGCTGTATAAACAGGCGAAAATGCAGTCGCTAAGCAGTAAATAATCAAAAAGCCAGAAAAAAATACTTAAATCAGGAAAAAGTCACTCTTTTGCTCTCTGCTGCTTGTAGAACTCTGCAGGACACCACGAGGAGCTGTGCTGAGTTGAATACAAGCGAAAAAGCTCGCTAAAGCGGGCTTTATTACAGGGGGCTGAAAAGAGCTAGGAACTGATCCAAAATGGCCAATAGACTACAAGTTTCTGGCTGGAACCACTCCTCTAGGGACAAACAGGCCGCTCAGTGCTCCCCACTCCCACTGGTGAACAAAGACGCTTCCTTTTATCCAAATAAGGATATGGAATAGCACAGGAACCAAGACAAAGCCCAGAGGTCAGCAAACTCTGAAGACTGGACTATTCTAGTTCAGTAAGGCGGTTTTCTCATCTTGGATTGTGGTTTTTTTTTTTTGCATTTCATGAGTAGAAGTTGGATGGTGGTATAGTATTTTGAATGATACGGTTGTGCCTCAGCAGGGAATAAAAAGTTATGTACCTACCATAACGTTCCAAGTTAGTTGTCTTCTTCTCGCCTTTTTTTGCTGGATGGGTTCGGAGCCGATCCTCGGCTCCGACTTGGCCTATACTATAGCTCAAGAGCTATTTTTTACCGGCTCGAGGCAGCCCTATATCCCACAATACCATGCGCTACCTCCCCAGATCTCGTTTGGCAGCTAACACATAGCATAGAATTTTTTGTTACCAACAAAAAAACAATATATATATAAACAATCCCCTGGCAATTGTAGTCATGATATGGGAACCTTGGAAAAAGGGGCAACATCATGAAAAAGAAGGATCTCAGAACCTTCAAGTCTGTCTAGGCTAGGGGGAGGAGGGAGGGACACAAGAAAGAAGGCAAGAAGAAGACAACTAACATGGAACGTTATGGTAGGTACATAACTTCTTAATGTTAAGTTGTCATTCTCGCCTTCATTCTTGCTGGATGGGACAGCGTCCCTAGCACCTTGGTCCTGGGTGGCTCAACGGAACAGACTCCTGAGTACAGTGGAACCAAAGTCAGCTCTATTTCTGGAGGCTATATCCAGTTTGTAATGGGTGATAAAGGTATGTTGAGAAGCCCAAGTAGCTGCTGCACAAATGGCATCTAAAGGTAACCTTGCTTGAAAGGCTGTTGAAGTTGATAGTGCCCTGGTTGAATGAGCCTTAGGTTTTGAAGGAGGTTGTTTATGTCTCAACTCGTAGACAAAGGTAATGATGGAAGCTAACCATCTGGAAAGGGTTACCTTTGAAACTGGAAGTCCTTTCCTCCCGTCAGCATAAGAAAGGAAGAGCTGTTCTGACTTCCTGAATTGTTTTGTTCTGTCTAGATAATACCGCAATTGGCGATGAACATCCAAGGAATGTAGTTTCTGTTCAGCCCGGTTTGAATAATTTGGGAAGAAAACCGGCAAGTGAATAGTGTGATTCAGATTTGATTCAGAAGAAACTTTAGGTAGAAAGGAAGGGTTAGTTCTGAGAGCTACTCTGTCTTTATGAAAGACCAAATAAAGAGAATGGGTAGACAAGGCTTGAAGCTCCGACACTCTGCCGGCAGAAGTTATAGCCACCAAAAACAGAGTCTTCCAAGAGAAGAGCTTGAGGGAACAAGAAGCTGCAGGCTCAAATGGAGGAAGAATTAGTGAAGATAACACTAAATTCAGGTCCCATTGTGGAGGAGGATCCTTAATGGGAGGTCTGAGTAAGAAAATGCCCTTGAGGAAAGCTTTACAGAGTTTATGGGACATAATACTGGTTTCCGAAAGTCCTACATGGAAATTGGCAATGGCCGCTAGTTGAACTCTGATAGTGGCTGCCGATGAACCTGCATGAAAAAGCTCTGCCAGAAAATCAAGAACTTTGTGAATTGGAGCATTAAAAGGGTCTAAGGACCTAGCTTGTGCCCAGAAAGAAAAACGCTTCCATTTGCTCGCATAAGTCTTCCTGGTATTAGACTTATGGGAGGCAAGAATAATGTTGTGGACAGGAAGAGAAATGAAGGGAAGCCTGGCTATGGTTGGAAGTGGAGCAACCAAGCTGTGAGGTTGAGGGACTGAAAAGACTGGTGCAGCTTGCCCGTCAGATGGGTCAAAAGATCTGGAAATGGTTCCAGATGCCAGGGCTGTTCCAGAAGGTATCGGTGCAGGAACAGAAACCATACTTGCCGAGGCCAGTAAGGAGCAATGAGGATCATTTTGGATCTCAATGCGGTTGTTTTCTGAATTAACTTTGGGATCAACAGAAAAGGGGGAAAAGCGTATAGAAGACCCCAAGGCCAATCGTGGACTAGAGCATCTCTAGGGGGGTGGCCTGGTAGGGGGAAGAGAGTGAAGAAGTCGAGGCACTTGCTGTTTTGAGGTATTGCAAAAAGGTCATAGCAAGGCTGGCCCCACTTCTGGAAAATTCTCTCTGCTACCACTTGATTTAGAGACCACTCGTGAGGCATGAGAATTGTTCTGCTCAATCTGTCCGCTATGATGTTGGATCTCCCAGGGATGTGCGTTGCTATCAGAAACCGTTGAGAGGAGATCGCCCACTGCCAAAGTCTGAGTGCTTCTCGACATAGGGGGTAGGACTTTGTTCCGCCCTGCTTGTTTATGTACCACACTATGGACATATTGTCCGTTTGAACTGCTATAGTGCCCGTGGGAAGAGAGTCCTGAAGGGCTCACAACGATAAAAGCACTGCTCTCATCTCTAGGACATTTATGTGCAGATGGCATTCTAATTGTTGCCACATGCCCTGGACAGTCCTGCCCTGATAATGCCCCCCCACCCGATCAGGGAGGCATCCGTTGTCACCGTGGCAACTGGAGGGGGAAGAACAAAGGGTCTGCCCTGAAGAAGTTGAGGGGAGACCATCCACCAGGCGAGGTGTTTCTTGCAAGTCGGGGTTATCAAGATGTTGTGGGTCATAGGAAGTTGTTGGTAGGACCACTGAGAGAAAAGCATCCACTGAAGAATTCTCATGTGGAAGCGGGCTAAGGGAAGAAGGGGAATTGCCACTGCCATGAGGCCCAATGTTTTCAGTACTAACTTGACTTGAACTTTGTTGGACTGAATCAGAAGGTGGACATTCTGCCGTAAATCTATCACTCTCTGAGGTGTTAAAGTTGAAGACATTTCTGTGGTGTTTAACACGGCGCCTATGAAGTTTATACATTGACAAGGTGACAAGAAGGATTTTGCAAAATTTATGGAAATACCTAACCTGTTGCAAATGTGAATGGTGTAATCCCTGGTTATGATAAGATGCTGCTTGGTGGTAGCGGTAATGAGCCAGTCGTCTAAATATGGAAACACCTGGAATCCTTTTTGTCTCAGGTGAGCCGTGACCACTGCCAAACATTTGGTGAACACCCGGGGGGCTGTGGTGAGACCAAAGGGCAGGGCTTTGAATTGGCAATGACTGGCTCCCAGCCGAAAGCGGAGAAACCTCCTGGAGCGCCTGTGTATCTTTATGTGATAGTACGCGTCCTGTAGGTCTAACGAGCACATCCAGTTGTCTCTGCCCAAGAAGGGCAGAATGGACTGCAGCGTTACCATCCGAAATTTTGTCTTCTGCACAGATTTGTTCAGTCTGCTGAGATCCAAAATGGTTCTATAGTCTCCTGTCTTTTTTGGTACCAAAAAGAACCTGGAGTAGATTCCGGATCCTAGCTGGTCTGCTGGGACTGCCTGGATGACTCTTTTTTTTTAACAGCTTTTCTATTTCCAGCTGTGCCTGACCCTTTTGTCCGGGTGGTACGTCTGGGAGGGGTCTTGGCAATTGGTTTGGAGGGGAAATGAAGGGGATTTTGTAACCCTCGGATATGATCAACTGTACCCAATTGTCTTGAGAGAGGGATTGCCAGGCTTTCGGGTACAGAGATAATCTTCCCCCGACTGCCTCCGAAGGTGGACAGTCGGGCAGCTTCTCAGGGATGCTGAAAGGGTTGGTCAGGGAAGGACTCCCTGGAACCCTGGTTCTGTGGACCCCCTCTGCCCCTGGGGCGGCGTCTATTGTTGTTCCCCCCCTGCCTCTAGGGGGAATTTCACCACGTGTGGTGGGCACGACTCCCTGTGGTTTACGGAACCACATCTTTCCACCCTTCTGACCTTTGGGGTATGGTCTAGATGGTGTGGAAAAGTGGACTCCCATGGCAGAGAGAGTCTTACCATCTTGCTCGCACCTGGTGAAGATATTCTTCACCTGAGGTCCAAACAATTCTGAACCATCAAAGGGGGTGTTGGTGAAGGACGCCTTGAAGGGATCAGCAAAATTACAGAGTCGCATCCAGGCATGACGTCTCAACGCAACACCTGTGCCTGCGGCCCTACTCGCTCCATCGGCTGCATAAGAGATAAGCCGCATGGAGGAATTGGCAATGGAATTCAGGGTAGCCAGCTGGGAGTTAATCTTGTCCTGATACCCCGCAGCAGAAGGATCCTGTACAGTTTCACCCAGTTCTTTCAGCAAATCTCTCTGAAGGCGGGTGAAATGACAAATAGTTCAGCGATCACATAGCAAAGGTCACTGAAGCAAATGTCCGCTTACCATACCTGTCCATGGTCATGGACTCTGTTAGGAGGATGAACAGGTACAGAAGGATCAGCTAATTCCTTCTTAGTGGCGGCTGCTACCACCATAGCATCTACCGAGACACCTTTAGTGAGAAATGGCTTGTCCACCGGAGCAGAAATAAATTTTGAAGGCCTCCTAGGGGTAGGTTCCATGGAGTCAGGAGCTGCCCACGCCTTTCTGGCCACCACTTCCATCAGTGGATCGAAAGGGGGGGACACCCAGGAGGTGGAAGGGCGAGATCCAAAGGCATCAAGGTAAACCAACTCGTCCTCGGAGGGTTTGAGTGTGGACCAATTCCCCCTCTGTTTCAGGATCTCTAGTATGTCTGAAAAGGAGACATCTTCAGAGGGGGACCTGGGGGAGCCCTCCGACTCATCCAAGTCGGTGTCCAAGGTTAGAGACTCAGGGGAGTCTACGTGCTTCCTCTTGCACTTTCTTTTCCTAGGTGGCTCTCCTGAAGCTGATTTCTTTTCATTTTAAGTTCAGTTTAGTTTGTTTGTGGTATTTTTACCTTGTGGTTTTCTAAATGGATTTTCTGAAGAATGGTATAGGTGGGAAAGGTGTAGAGGAGGCCTGAAAGCCAACTGTGGACTAGAGTATCTCTCAGTGACTATCCCTGTGAAGGCTTTAGGGCAAAGTAACTGCTGTACTTGTTTTTCAGGTATGAGGCAAAGAGATCACAGCAAAGTTGGCCCCAACATCTGAAATGTATGTTGTCACTGTCTGACTGAGACACCAGCTGTGCGGTAATTGGATTGACCTGCTCAAATTGTCCTCTAGTACATTTGATGTCCTGGATATGTGTATTGTCCTCATCAGAAAATAATGGGAAGACATCACCCATTGCCATATTCTCATGGTTTCCCAGTAAAGTGGGTATGATCGTGTCCCCCACTTGTTTGTTGACGTACCATACCACTAACATATTGTCTGGATGGATATCACAGTCTTGGTTTAGTAGTCCTGAAAAACCTGCAGTGCTAGGAGAACCACTCTCATCTCCAAGATATTGATGTGAAGTTTGGTCTCTGCAGGTGACCAAGTACCTTGAATCATCATCCCCCCCACCCTAGAAGGGAAGCATCCATGGTCATTGTGGTCCTGTTGGTAGGCTAATGGAGAAGATATCCATCATTTTATATGACCTCTGCAAATTTGTGTGAGATGAACTGTGGCATGCACAGGATGAAGAGTCTGTGACCAATGGACTGAGAGGGTCCACAGCAACACTCTCATGTGGTATCTTGCTAATGAAACTAAAGTGCTAACAAATGGAGAATCAACCTTCCTTGTGGATGGGGATGTTGGACTACTTGAGAAGCCATTAGTCTTAAGGAGAGCACCATGGCTTTTTGAAGTTGGGCAATTTGAAGAAATGTGTTGATAAGACATTCTATAAACTCAATCTGCTGTGTGGGAAACATTTGGCTTTCTGCATGATTTACTATGATCCTGGGTTTTAAAGGCTGTCATAGCTGTGGGTGGTAGTGGGGATAAGCTTCCACTATCTATAAAATGTTCCCATGGCATGCATCTCTAATAGCCTCTGATAACCCAAGTCTAGCTCTTAGCCTTCACGTGTGGCTTAGTTTCTATGTCTGGCAAAACCATTTGTACTGAGAGGAGAAAGGGTAAAGGCAAGTGACTGGTTCCTTAAAACCAGTTGCTTTGGGCAGGTGAGGCTTGTCAGCCTGGGAAGGCAACCCCCCCCTTGGAGAAGGTAAACTCTGAGTTAAAATTCCTGCTGCCTTGCGGCAATACCTAATCATGGAGAAGGCTTAGGAAGTAAACCCCACAATCTGGAGATGGAGCCCCTAAGACAGTTTGAAGTTGTACTCAACCTCACCCTGACAGTTATTACAATAACACTGATGCCAAGTAGTAGTGGCCTTGCCTTTCCCCTTGGATTACATTAGTGGCGTGTAGAGGGGGAACCTGCTGCTGTACATCAGCTGTTTCCTCAAATTCACTTGCCCAGGCCTGCCCCCCTGCAGTGGACATTCCAGCTTCATTCTGTGAGTGGTGCCACAACACAAGAATTAGCAGTTACTGGTATTAAAACAATGCACTCAGATAACACAGAGTGAGGTGCTAGGTACTGCATCCGATGGTGGGTGAGATCCTTTGATCTTATTGGGTAGCTACCACCTGTCTTAAGTTGGGCAGCCCCCAACTGAATAGGTGCTGTCTCACCATGGTCCATTTGCTCCACTGGGTGTGTGGGGCTTAGAGAACCCCCAACAGATGGATTGTTAATAATACAACTGAAGACACAAAAAAGCAACAAAATAAACCAGCCTTTGGGCTAGGCACATGGAATGTAAGGATGATGACTTCAGGCCTTATGGAAGATCTACAGAACATCAGTGACTATGGGAAATGAGAGACTGTTGAAAATTCAGCTACAAACACCAATGGCCATGGTCGACATCTTCAGCATCTATGCTCCTACTTTAACTTCTACTCAGGAAGTCAAGGACAATTCTATGATGAACGTAGTGCTGCCATCAGTGAGGTCCCTTCCCATGAACCATTATTCATTCTTGGGGATTTTTAATGCCAGAGTTTGTGATGACCATCACAGCTGACCTTATCTGGGACAGTTCAGAACAGGAAAGATGAATGAAAATGGATAGCATCTCCTTGAACTTTGTTCCTAATATGACCTCTGCATAACCAACATCTTCTTCAATGTCAAGCCCCAGCACAAAGTTTCATGGCAGCAGCCAAGATCAAAGCATTGGCACCAACATGACTTTGTCCTTACAAAAAGCAGCAGTCTAGGTAGCATCAGGGTAACAAGCAGTTACCACAGAGCAGACTGTGATACCAACTACTTGCTCATGTATATTAAGAAGCAAAGATTCTTTTACTTTAAAAAGGAAAGACATAGGCAAGACTTGTGACCCTTCAAAAGTATACAAGTTTGTTCAAGAACTTGAAGAGGCTTTGCCCTGCCTGGATGATACTGACACTAACAAGAGATGGGAAAAACTACAGTATGCGACCTATAACACTGCAATATCTTTCCTTGGGAAGAAGACAGTCAAGTGTGCTGATTGGTTTGAAGCCTACACTGAAGTGCTGACACCCCTGACTAAGAAGATGAGACAAGCACGGGCTGCATACAGGTCCTTGCCCGATGAGGAGAACTTGCAGGCACTCCATTGTACCTGGAGACAAGTGCAGCAGGTAGCTCGGTGGTGTGCAAATGATTACTGGCTTCAACTTTGCTTCGAGATTCAAAAGGATGCAGATATTGCTAACATGTGAGGAATGTATGATGGGATCAAGCAAGCCACTGGCCCATCAAAAAGGAAAATCAACCCACTTAAGTTGGCCATAGGCGAAGCCTTGAAGGATGGAACCAAACAGATGGAATGCTGGGTGGAATACTACTCACAGCTGTATGTCAGAGAGACCACAGTTACAAAGAGAGCCCTGAATGCTATTGAGCGTCTGCTAACTATGACTTGAACTTGATGCTGAGCCTACCTTGGAGGAACTCAACAATGCACTAAAAGCACTCTCTTCAGGAAAAGCCCCAGGGAAAGATGGTACTCCCTCAGAAATCTTTAAATGTGCCAGTGGTACCCTAATCTCAGAACTGCATGCAATACTTTGCCAATGCTGGAGAGAAGGTAGTGTACCACAAGATATGAGGGATGCTAACATAGTTACTATCTATAAGAATAAGGGCGTCAAAAGTAATTGTAACAACTATAGTGGCATCTCACTTGTCTGTACCATGGGGAAGCTGCTTGCACATATTGTCCTGAACAGGCTCCACATTCTTGCAGAGAGAGTTTACTCAAGGTCTTAGTATGGGTTCAGAGCTGGATGGTCTACTATAAACATGGCAACTAACAGAGAAAAGTGCAGGGGGTAGAAGAACAAACCTCCATATATTGCCTTCATTGGTCTGACCAAGGCATTCATCTTTGTCAGATGTATAAGTCTGTTTGCACTTCTGGCAAAGATCATCTGTCCTCCAATACTGCTTAGCCTCATCAGGTCTTCCATGAAGGCAAGAAGTTTCACATCTGAACCCTTCGAGATTCTCAGTGGAATAAAGCAGGGGTGTGTACTGGCTCCAACATTGTTTGGTATTTATATATATAGACCAGGATTTAATACCTTTCTAGTATGCCTGGCGGAATATGCTCTTGATAAGAATATTTTTTATTTTTAACAACAATGTGTTTGGCAAGTTTGGGGCACAGCAATGGGGGCATCTTTTGCCCCTATATATGCCAATTTATTCATGGCCTACATTGAAGAAATACTCATCCATGATATGAGTCATAATATCTTTTTTGATGAAATGGATATTTGGAGACGATATCTTGATGACTGCTGGTTGGTGTGGAGGGCGGATGCTGAGTATCTTCAGGAATTTGTGAAATACCTGAATAAGAATGTTTGGGGTATTGAGTTTAAGGTCACTTGGCATAAACAGGAAATCACTTTTTTGGATGTCTTGATTACACGTACCTCATCCAATACGTTGGATACACAGGTTTTCCGCAAATTCCCTCAGTATAATACTCTTCTCCATGCATCTAGCTTCCACCCCCAGCATGTCATCGAGAATATCCCCAAATCCCAATTTCTTAGGGTCAAAAGAATATGCTCTAACACTGCCACTCACGAATATTTTAAATCAGATCTTTGTGCTAGATTCAGAGCCCGTGGATACAGGGTTGGTGACATCCATACTGCCAAGCAATATGCAGAATCATTACAGAGAACTGAACTGATGAAATATAAAAAACGGGTTTCCACCCAGGGTTTTCAAACTAGGCTAGTTACTACCTATGGTAAGAATACCAAATCATTTATGAACATAATTTCCAGACATTGGAATATTTTAGGGGGTGAAGCACAATTGACTGAGTTTTTGGCTGATAAATGTGCTTTTTCCTTCCGCAGAGTCAGATCTTTATGTTCCTTATTTAGTCATTATAAGAGGGCTCGACAAGAAGAGAAATACTGACGCAAATTACTATTACTGGGCATAAGTTGGTAGGGTGTCATCCTTGTGGTCACTGCTCTAGTTGTTCACACATATACAAAACCACCTGTTTTACCAGCAAAAATACTTCTAAAGTTTATGATATAAACTTTTTTGGCAATTGCAGCTTAGCTTGGATTATTTACATAGCTAGTTGCTCTTGCCAAGCTTTTTACGTGGGACAAACCTCTAGGCCTTTTAGGTTCAGAGTTAGTGAGCACTTGAGTGACTTCAGGACACATAAACAAACCAGTGCTCTATATAAACATATTTCCAACCATCCAACTGGTACATTTAGATTCACCATTATTGATTGCATTGTACACAAACATACTGATTTGGCTGGCCTACATCAAGTTCTAAATATTAAAGAAAAAAAGTGGATTGTAAAACTGGGTGGGCTTTTTCCACCTGGTTTAAATGAACAATTTTGAATGTTTTAACTATGCTCTTATCTGACTGGTCCCTGTCTCAATTATATTTCTTTAAATGTATGGGCTGCTTGAGAATGTAATGTTTTTTAGTCACACTGAGGAAGGCTGGTTAGCCGAAACTGGTTTGTGTTCAGTTATATGTTTTTGCAGCCAATTATGTATAGTATGTGTATTTTCTAATACATTAAATTTTGCAACAGGATTGGTGCTGGCTCTCTTTTCTGTTCGTTGACAAAAGTAAGTGCAACAACTATAGTGGCATCTCACTTTTCTGTACCATGGGGAAGCTGCTTGCACATATTGTCCTGAAGAGGCTCCACATTCTTGCAGAGAGAGTTTACTCAAGGTCTTAGTATGGGTTCAGAGCTGGATGGTCTACTATAAACATGGCAACCTCCATATATTGCCTTCATTGATCTGACCAAGGCATTTAACTTTGTCAGATGTATAGGTCTGTTTGCAATTCTGGCAAAGATCATCTGTCCTCCAATACTGCTTAGCATCATCAGGTCTTCGATGAAGGCAAGAAGGTTCACATCTGAACCCTTCGAGATTCTTAGTGGAATAAAGCAGGGGTGTGTACTGGCTCCAACATTGTTTGGTATCTTCTTTTCAGTTCTGTTGAAATTTGCTGTTGGAACTGTTACAGAGGGTATCATTCTCTGAACCAGAATGGAGAGCAAACTCTTCAAACTGTCAAGACTTAGAACAAAGACCAGGGTGCTTAGGAAGTATCTAAGGGAGTTCCTGTTGGTTGATGATGCAGCTATTCTGGCTGACACTCAGCAAGACTTCAGTCACTCAGGACTCACTTTGCAGATGCACATATGGAATTTGGCCTCACAATCAGTTAAAAAAAGACCCAGATGATGGGTCAAAATGTGGGCAATGAGCCATCAATCACGGTGAGCGACTATGAGCTAGAGGTTGTCCAAGAATTCATGTACTTAGGCTCTACAATCTGTAACAACTTGCTGCTTGATAGTGAGATCAACAAGTGCATTAGAAAAGCTGCCACAATGTTTTCCAGGCTGAAAAATAGAGAGTACGGGCTAATAATAAGCTCACTGTGCTCACCAAGGTGCAGGTTTACACATTCTGTGTTTTGAGCACATTACTGTATGCCAATGAAACATGGACTCTGTGCTCTAAACAGGAGAAATGACTCAATGTATTCCATATGTGCTACCTTCGGTGCAGAGCAAGATCCCCAACAGCAGAGTACTTGAGCAGACAGGCACCACCTCTATGTTCACCCTCCTGAAACAAAGCTGTATGCATTGGTTGGATCATGTCTCATGCCTGATGGGTGGCTGAATACCGAAATACCTCCTTTTTGGAGAGCTGGAGTTTGGAAAGAGGTTGAAAGGGCAATCCAAATTGCACTACAAGGACATATGCAAGCATGACCTTAGAGCTCTAGCAATGTGAGCACCTGATATTCTCTCGCCTCAGACAAGATTGTCCGGAAACAGGAAGTGAAGGGAGCTCTCACTGTGTATGAAAAAGCCTTGGCAAGGAGAGCAGAGAATAACACAGCCCTCAGGAAAATCTATACAGAAGATGCTGCTCGAATCAGTCTAATAGAGGTGCAAACCCATGATCCTTTGGGATGGGAGGATGTCTACATCACTGTAATTCCTACTAGATCTGAGACAAAGAAGTATTGCCTGTTGTTGTACTAGTAGACCCCTTGAAGTAGCAGTTAAGAACCAATTGATTTTATATAGAGGAAGACCTGGATCCCATGCAGTCCGAGTTGAGCTGTTACCACTGCCATAATCTTGGTGAACACCGGGGGGGGCTGTGGTGAAACTGAAATGTAGTGCTCTGAACTGAAAATTACTACTCTCAGATGGAAACAAAAAAATCTCTTGGATTGCCACTGTATTTTTTATATCATAGTAGGCGTCCTGAAGATCTACAGACCACATCCAATCATCCTTCCTCAGCAGAGGTAATGAATTGTACTGTGACAATCTGGAACTTTGTCTGACTCACAAATTGACTGAGCTGGCTGAGGTCCCCTGTTTTCTTTGGACCTACAAAAGACTTAGAAACAGACTCCGGATCCTAACTGGTCTGGGGGATCTGTTGGATGACGCTTCTTTCCGGTATCTAGATGGAATATCGGGAATCTTTAACCAAAAGGAATGGTGAGGCCTCTGCTTATTATCCTTAGCACCTAGGAATCTGATGTAATGTCTTGCCAGGCTTGTGGGTATAAGGTTAAGTACCCCAACTGCCTCCAGAGGTCGGCAGTTGGGTAACCCTTCTGGAGCACTGAGAAGATTTCTGGGTGAAAGGACCATAAAAACCTAGATTGTGAGGTCCAACTCTGCCTCTAGGGGACATCTATGTGAGATACCCCCTCCTTTTCCTTGGGGTCTGTCTCCAGAGGTGTCTTGGTGAAAACCTTATGATTTTCTGAACCACATTTTCTTACCACCTCATTGTTTTCTGGAATAATACCTCTGAGGGGTGGAGAAATGGATTCCCACAGCAGACAGGGTCTTACCATCCTGTTCACTTCTAGGAAGTTTTTCTTTAACTTTTGGCCCAAATAGGGTAGAGCCACTGAAAAGGGAATTAATAAACAACACCTTGAAGATTTCTGCTAAGTCACAGAGCCGCATTCAGTCATGATGACACATACCTGTGCCAGCTGCTGTGGCTGTACTTTCTGCTGCATTAGACAGCAGGTGCATGGCTACATTACAGGTGAATTGTAGAGTAGACAACTGGGTGTCTATGTTTTTTGAATATCTGGTGGCAAGTTACCGGAGATGAACGTGGAAATTTCCTTGGTCAATTCCCTCTGAAAGTGAGTCATATGGCAAGGGAATTCAGCTCTCTGACTGCAAAAGTCACCGAAGCATAAGTCTGTTTCCCAACATTGTGCAATGCCCTTGAGTTCATGTTAGGGACATGAACAGATGAACTGTCCTGAGTCAGTTGCTTCTTCATGGCTGCAGCTGCTAGCATGGCATCTTCTGGAGATTCTTTTGAAACAATGTTTCCTGTCCTTTGGAGCCGCTAAAATCCTGTCCAGCTTTTTGGGGATGGCTTCTACCATGTCAGAATCCTTCCATGTCCTCTATGTCAGAAGATCTATAAGGGCATCCAGAGGGGTAACCACCCAAGAGGCAGATGAGCCAATTTCAAAAGCTTTGAGGAACAGAGATTCATCTGGAGAAGGGGTTTCAGTAGCCCAGCCACCCTTCTGCTTCATCAATTCTAGGATGTCTCCAAATGTGACATCTTCCAGGGAGGATCTAGGGGAACATTCACCTTCATCCAAATTCATGTCTTCAATGGCAGACTCAGGAGATGAGTCTAAGGGCTTCTGTTTGCATATCTGTTTCCAAGGAACTTGTCTGTGGGCTTCTTCTGGAGACAGGATGGAATCAAAATAGAAACTCAAGTGTTGAGTACTCTTGAACCTTATAGGTTTTGACTGTCCCTGTTGATCAGAATGAGAGGAATAAGTCAGAAGATCCACTGGGAGTTGGGACAGATCCTGACATGAGGTCTGTGACTGCCATTTTGGTCCAGCCAAAGCCCTTTCAACAACCTCAAAAGCCAATATCACAATCAGAACTGAGGACGTTTTCCCATTGTTGAAAGTCTCAGACCTCTTCCTGGTCCAAGTGAGGTCAGCTCTGAGGATGACCTTGAACCCGAGCTACCACGTGCCAAGACCCCAACAGGAAGAGATGGCTCAGAAAACCTTGGATTCGATTCCATCACTGGGAAGTTGACACCAAAGCTTTGGTTCCGACACTTATCTTGATCAATAGAATCAGGGTTGAGACAGTAAGAGATGTAGTTGGCTCTGAAGTTCCCTGAACTTTCACATCATACTGAGATGCACCAGAAGGGTTTGGACCCATAGGAACTGGATCCAAAAGGTGAGCTGGTACAAAAGAAAAAAGTGAAAGGGTTGACGGTCCTATATCCGGAGATCCCTTCAAGGATGGTACCAGGAGTCGTCCTAATTGGATCTGTGTCCTTAAGAATTTTTTCACATTACAGTCGACATCCATTTTAGTAAGACTTCTCATGGGCTGGACCATCCCTGATGATGAAGCTATCAATGAGGGCCTGTAGAATAATTTCTCCTGTAAAATAGGCAAATGGATCCAAGGGCTCACTTGTTCCAGTAAAAATCTAGCATGGGAAGAGGGAATATGGACCCGACTAGCTGATGGATCTGACTGCCTCTGTGTTTTAGGTACTGGACCCAAAGGATCAGTTGCATCTGGGGACCTTACCCTTGTTTTTTTGGATCTCTTTTCCTCCAACCTTTTCTCCTCAGATAATTTTTCTATAAATTTTCCTTTTCTCTTTGCTTTTCGTTAGACTTGTCTCTTTCCTCCTCTTTGCTTTTTCTGTCTTACTGCTTGGGGAAGCTGAAGGTGACCTAGTATCAGAAGACATAGCTACAGAGGCAGATGATGAAGACCCTGTCTAAAGGGGAAGCAATCTTTTTAAAATAAGTTTTTCTTTCCTACCAACAACCCTAGAATGAAAAGCAGCACAAATATCACAGTCAGTTTGAAGGTGGGCAGTACCCAAACAATGCACACAAAGGAGGGATTTTCTGGCCATGAGGTGAAGGCTTTTTAAAATCTTGAGGTTTATCTGACATCAGAAATTTTACAATAAACATAGAAATCAACAAATTTAACAAACACACACTAAGTCTAATTCTAATAGAAATATCACACTTCTAACCTTATAGATTAGATACAACACTAAAGAACTATCTAGAAAAAAAAACACACACACACACCAAAAAATCAGTTGAGGCTAACCATAAACCTATATATATCCAAAAGTACCCAACAACTATAGACTACACCAAGTATCCTAAAAAGGAGGAATCAAAGATATGTAAATTTTTAGAAAAAATACTTTCACTTATCACAAAAAACTCAGAGCTCTTGGACTCATGTCTGGTGGATTCAGGTGGCAAACGAGAGCTGAAGTAGTTCAGAGGGGAGAAGGGAATCATGAGCAGGGGAAGAGTCACAGCCTCAGATCCAAAGCTCTGGAAGAAAGTACTAAGGTCAGGTCCAAGCAGATACAACAACCCACATGCTGAATTGGATGAAAATAGACAACATTGGATATGCTATTATATTCATAAACGGTTGTATAATTACAAAATGGGAAACACCTTACCAAAAGTAAAAGGGGTTATATTAGAACACCGAACATTCAAAATGTCGAGTGTTCTAATATCGAACCCTATGAATCGAAAATTTAAAACATCGAACATTCAGAACAGCAAATTTTTTCCCTAGGAAAAAATTTGCTGTTACAAAACACATACACACAACACAAGCACACCAAACAAACAGCAATCCACACACATACACCTAAACTCTTACACCTAACCCTACACTAAACTATACATACACCACTAACTATGCACTTACCTTAACCCAAACCCTAACCCTAAGGTCTGTCACTATCGCACAGTCACCTCACCCGCGCCCTAACCCTAACTCACCTACCCTGCCCTAAACCTCACATCCACACAATCGCACACTTACCTGAACCCGACCCGTAACTTTCCACCACAGCGGTGAAAATACTGAAGCAACAGAAACGGACAACCAAATTCTTTCCTTAGGAAAACATTTGTTTTTCTGTTTCTTCAATATTTTCAGCGTTCGCTGAAAATGGGTCGATATTAGAACACTCGAAATTTTAAAAGTTCGGTGTTCTATTATAGACCCAAGTAAACACACAAATGAATGAATTAAACACATACTCTGTGGCAGGCAAACAAACATGCAATGTGGGTGGTTATGGCCACCATACCCCTTAATCTTAATATATATTTTCACTCTGAGGTACTCCTTTACATGTATTTTGCTTTTGTAGATAAATGTTTGTTGAACCATGGAATATCCACACTTAGAATTGTCACATCAGTTATTTGTGCGAGCTCTGTCTAGAATGTACATCGCTAATGAAGAAAGGACAGACATAACACCCATCCATTTAAAATTTTCATTAAGCACCCCCAGACAAACTTGGATCATCCTTATATTATAACAGACATATATAACTCATCAGATTTTATTAAAGTGCAAGACCTTATCATGCTTTTGGCAAATAGGAAAAGTGTAGGCTATCCTTTTATTGTCAGCAAGATCATGGTGAAGCAATGGATTTTTTTCTGTCAATGACTTTCCAAAGATATAACCCTGAATGGAATTCAGAACACAGATTCCTTCTTAGACTGCTCATTAATTCAATTTAACAATTCTACACTGCCGAACAGTAGAGCTGATACAACTGGAGGTTAAATCTACTATATATTAATACTATGAAAATTATTTCATAGTATTGATTTATCATATGAGTTGTAATAAGATGAAGAAATTCTATTAGATAATAGGTAGGCTGCATTTAAATCTATGGTTAGAGGCTCCATTATTAGTAAAATAACGTGTTAAAAATGCTAAGAAAAAATCTTTACTCTTGAAAATCATATCCTGGAATTAGACAATAGGACTGCAAAGGCACTGTGACTCCGAGAAAAATCACATCACTGTCTGCAGCATAGCATGAGTGTAAATCACTGCATGCTTCCTGTATCTTGCTATGGGAAATGCAAAATCATATTTAATATGTTGATTGAGCACCTACACCATCAAACCACAGCCCAAATAATATACTGTAGAATCAAAGCAGAACTGTTTGATGGGATTTGTGGAATCAAGGCAGAACTAGGATAACAATACTAAAATGGAACTAATTCTGTATTATAATATGAGTCATGAAAAACAAAATAGAGAAGAAACCACACAGTAGCACAGAACGAAATGATAAAGCGCTTTTCGTTTATTCCAATAAACAAACTTCTTCAGATCAAGAAAAACAAAAAGTCGGAGCTTAAATACTCTCTGGGCTAATACTTACAAAGTCAATTAACTACTTAAAGTGAAAGCTGATTTACAAGACACGCTCTATTTGCAAACACAACTAGACTAAAAACTGCTTTTAAAGTAAAAGCTAAAAATCCAAATAGTCAGACTAAAAGTACAACTAGCATTGTCTATAAAAAATGTGTAAATCTAGCCTACTACTAAGCTAGTGAGGCAAAGAAATAATAATTACAAGTGCATAAAAACTCCGCTGGTGTTTGTAAAACTGAGTTAATACAAATACCTATGTTAGTGCACTAAACTGTGTATGTTGAAGCACATCAAGTGTGCTGAACATAATTGGTAATAAGTAAAGTATCAAGATAAAACTACAAATTCTCAGCAAAAAATACACATAATGTCACTGAACCAAGGTGCTCAAAAGCATTAGAATAACTGTGTCGTGCTAGTGTGGAAGGTAACCTGACACAGCCTACCTATTAAGGCTCCTAAGTTTAAGAACACTACTTAAAGAACAGTTCTCATTCAGACCTGGTGAGCTGTATGCGTTGAGTCTAATTTGCCAAAACAGCTCTCGCTCTCTTTAAGTAGTGTTCTTAAACTTAGGAGCCTTAATAGGTAGGCTGTGTCAGGTTACCTTCCACACTAGCACGACACAGTTATTCTAATGCTTTTGAGCACCTTGGTTCAGTGACCTTATGTGTATTTTTTGCTGAGAATTTGTAGTTTTATCTTGATACTTTACTTATTACCAATTATGTTCAGCACACTTGATGTGCTTCAACATACACAGTTTAGTGCACTAACACAGGTATTTGTATTAACTCAGTTTTACAAACATCAGCGGAGTTTTTATGCACTTGTAATTATTATTTCTTTGCCTCACTAGCTTAGTAGTAGGCTAGATTTACACATTTTTTATAGACAACGCTAGTTGTACTTTTAGTCTGACTATTTGGATTTTTAGCTTTTACTTTAAAAGCAGTTTTTAGTCTAGTTGTGTTTGCAAATAGGGTGTGTCTTTTAAGTCAGCTTTCACTTTAAGTAGTTAATTGACTTTGTAAGTATTAGCCCAGAGAGTATTTAAGCTGCAACTTTTTGTTTTTCTTGATCTGAAGAAGTTTGTTTATTGGAATAAACGAAAAGCGCTTTATCATTTCGTTATGTGCTACTGTGTGGTTTCTTCTCTATTTTGTTTTTCATAATATGAGTCATGATAACCAACATTGGGGCTATCACATTAGATGTAAGTAAGGCATTCCACTGAATACTTGTTCCTCTTCCATGTCAAGTCCTATAAAAATTTCCTTTTCTAGACAGTTATATTCAAGCCATTAAGATTTTATATTGTTCAGCTTCTAACTGTTTATTAGTAAATGGGAGATACTCTTCTTCTATAAAGATTTGCAGGATTACTAAGCAAGGATGCACATTGTTACTCTGTCTTTTTGTCTTATCCTCAAAGCCTTTGTTCCTTTTTTTATGATTCTCCCTTCCTGGTCCACTTAACCCTCTGACTGTTCCCTCAGTTACCTTATCTGCAAACCCCAGATCCCCCACCTGCTCCTTGCCAAGCTACCCCAACATAACCATGACTCTGGAAGGGGCCCTCCAACTACCCAGAGAATTGACCTCGTGGTACTTTTAAATAGTACCCAGGAAGTGATCAACAACAAAAGGGATATATTTAGTGTGACACCAAGTGCATTTATGTTCATAAAGCCTGTCAGAATTTCAAGCTTGAGAAATGTTGAGTGAACTGATATTCCTGCATCATGCTGCTCCCCTAGAAGGTTGCTTGTGAGGTTTCAGGTCTCCACCTGAGCTCACAGAAGCAGCAGTTTCCCCATGAATACTCATTGCCTACAAAAGGAAAGCAGCTTGCAACAGTTCATCCTATCCTCCTCTTGTCAACCCTAACAGTAATTTGAGTTCATTCCAGAGTATGGGTCACCAACAGTACAGGCACATGTCCTACCTCTGTGTCATAGTGACGACTTGGAACCTTTGTTCTTTAGAGTTGCCCTGGGCCCCAAATTATTAGAAATTAACTTCTTTAACACAACCATCAATATTGTTACATTTATTTGTTTGTTTGGTAATTACTTAATGTATTTATTTGTTAACCAGAGAGATCAGAACCCTCTGGAAAATTTTTATCAGCAACAAAGAAACATATATATTGCTCAGGTTCAAAGGTGTTTACTAGGCTAATGACTACAAGGGGCTTTTTAAGCCTAGCCATGCATTCCAAATCTCTGTCAAGTTCTGATACCCTTGATAAGTGCAAGCAGGGGCTTGGGAGATGAAACATTTACAAGCTAGGTCCTGGGAGATGAACCATTTACAGGATGCCTGTGTTCATTAGAGAGACTGGTGCCAAACCAAGGATGAATTTCCTGTTCCCCATCCAATTGTCCAGGCTGCACTTGAATTGGGGTAGGGAGGAACTCTGCTTCACATGGATAGGGATCCTGTTCCAGAGATGGAGTAATCTCTGGGATACATACCTGTCTCTCCAGCAGGTCCTATTTATATCACAGGCAAGGTTTAAGTCTTCAGAACGAGTAATTCTGGTGCTGTTGCTTTTGTGGATATGCAGGAGGTCCATCAGAGTGGGGTCTGACAATGCTGTCAGGCATATATCTCCCCTCAAAAGCTTGTAGGAGATAGAATACAGGGATAGAGCCTTGAGGTGGGCTGCATAGGACATTTTACTTAAGCCATGGATTATTTTAGTGAGGAACCTCCGTGGATGTTCCAGTTGTTGGATATGCCTGGTTAGGTACATATCAAAGGGGACATTGTACTCAGTGATAGGTATGATGAATGCCAAATACAGTGGAACAATTACTTCCTTGGACTTATTTACCATACTTTTGTTTATACGTTGCACAACATAGGATTTCCTCACTACTGTAGACACGTGATGGTCAAAGGCTAGATTACCATCTATGTGTGTCCCTAACTCTCTAACTACTGGGTCATCTCTAAGGGGTGTATTGTCAATATGATAGTTACCAGGGGTGTAGACACATGATGGTCAAAGGCTAGATTACCATCTATGTGTGCCCCTAACTCTCTGACTACTGGGTCATCTCTAAGGGGTGTATTGTCAATATGACAGTTACCAGGGTGGATGGCAAGCATGATAGCAAACATGCAAAATCACACAGATACAGGTTCACATTTAAATATATACAATATCTTCTGGCATTTTCAAAATTCAGCTAAATCAACCCCTCATTTATTGCAATCATTCAACGATTATAGCAAAGCTTCAAACTCCAAGTTAAGTGTTGATAAATCAACCCTTCCCTTCTGAGTACTATTAATAATATAGTAAATAGCATTCAACACTCATAATTTCATTTATACAAATTCCAATGACCCAGATAACTGCAGTAAACTCAATTTTAGCTTGCTTGCAAGAGTTACTACTGCTAAAATAATTACCTTCCTGAGCCTGCTTTATTTTTGTAATAATTCATTAACACATATCATGAATGCTTCAGGCCTTTTAAAAATAGTGTTAACATTTCTGTGGAACAACAGAGATTTCTACATCAACTTGTGTAAGCTCAAACACCTGAAAATAAAGTGTGGACTTAAGTTACCAACCCTATCTAGTTTCTATGCTGTGTTGAGATTCATCAAACTGTTTAGTGTTTCTGACACTTTAATTTGGTCTCAAACAGCATTCTTTTTTGGATTATCTTAACTCAAGCTTTTATATTTTTGAAACTTCCATCATTTTAAATTATTAGTACTCTCGTACTTCATAAATTCCTGAAAAAATAGGGTCATTTAAATCAATCCTGCTGTTACAAGCACTCTTAGATAATCCTAATATTACAATTAATAATAAATCTCGCAATATGCTAGCTTTCCCAGTGATAAAATGTTCTTTCTTACTGCAACTATTATGAAGAAATTGTCCCATATCTGTAAGAAACCTGAATGTGAAACCTTAAAGCCAGTGTCACTCTACAACTTAATTTAATAAGAACTACAGTTGCAAAATATTTTTCAGTAACAAATTACATTTTGTTTAATCATAGCCGAGTTACTCCAAAAAGAAGCACTACTTATCATATGTTCATAATTCATTTCAAAATTCTCAGTTTACGCTTCTACATGATATCTACACAACTCTCGATAAATTAGTAGTAATGGGCAGATTTGACTCCACAAACTGTTGTGTGTACAGGGATAATTATGTTCCAGATGTTTTCTACTTTTGAGGAATGTAAATGTATTCCACTTATTTGGGTTTCATTGTTGAATAATTAAAATAAAATACTGGATTACAAAATATAGAGAGGACTGTAAATAGTATAATATTCTGCTTGTAATACTAATTTCTTTATCACTCAATGGAAAATACTCATTTGGTTTGTGCAGTATCAGAATGGGTTAAATTTTATGTGGCCAAACACTGGAAAAAGTATACTGGGTGTCTTTACGGCTATTTACATCTTTAAAAAAACAGCATTCCCTTCATAAAAGTTCTCACATAAATGTCATCAATCAGCTATAAGACTCCCTAATTAAATAGGACAACCTAAACAGATTTTTTTCTCAGAATACTGAATTCTCTCATTGCTATTGGCTAGCCATTTCTATGATGCCATCTGTATGGGCATTCATTTTCTTTTCATTGGCAGAAGTGTGATTTCTGTACCTGCATCAAATGAAAGAACTGTGTATGAATTGTTTAATTAATGACCAATGTTTGGTACTCCAGTTATTTGTTATGCTGTGACATTTACTGGACTGCAAATATTTGTCTTTGTTTATTTGTGAAGGCAATGCTGTTTATCTACCTTATATGTTTCTTGTTTAAGCTTTGTCCTTGTATTACATGCTTCCTTTGCAGTTATTACTGAACATAAAAACTATGAATATAAAAATATCAGAAATAATCAATATTTACCTTTTTTAGATTTCAATGACTTCCTCCAAAGAGTAGAGAATATCCCATCTGTCCAGTCATTGGTGGCAGCATCCAGCCTTCCAAACATCTGAGGAGCAGTGATAGCTTTGGGATTCATGCGCATCTCTCTATGAGGGCTACCACACTCAGTCATTGCCCTCATGAGAATATTAATAACAGCAGTCTTCCCAGAGCCACTAGGTCCAAGTGTCATTAAACCATGACGTACTTTAGATGTTTCATAAAGCTACAAAGAAATAAACACATAATGCGAATGACTAAGATAACATTTTGTTATGTATGCAGAGTAGCAGAAATAGTGTTAAAATATGTATACATTTAGCTGTGTGATTTGCTAACAATTTCCAACAGTTTTTAAACTACTGTTTTTGACGCACACAGCCAAATATGCTAGCTTCCTTTCTGTCTTTTTTTCATAGACCTATTTGTTATGACACCCCATTTGACCTATACTTAGTCAGTCTTTCCATGAGCAATAAATAGAGGTCACCCGCATATTAGTAAAGTGGCCAGTAAATGTCATCAGACAGAGAAGTGTAAAACATATAACCCCAAAAGAAATCATGAAGCCAAAGACTTGGTACACAAAATGTAAACAGGATCAGGCAGACTTTGACAAATAGTCTGCCACAATATTTTGCTCAGATGGTAAGTTGCCTGTAGAGTGAGATTTTTCTTAAACAAGAAACATTTTAATTAAACCATCACTTACAGCATAGGCAATCATGCATTTATATAAATGAAAACAAACCACACTAACACAACCCTAGTTGGAAGCATTTTACATCACAAACCAAATTGACTCACTCCCACTTGCAAACATTACTTACAACTTACAATCTACTGAATCATTTTCAGTAAAACATTACATAGCTCATCTAAGTCCTGCCTTCTTGTAAACCTAATTCCTCTGCTGTATATACTGGTCCCACAGTTCCCATTTGTTTTCCTGTGTAGTTTGCTCCTACCCTTTTCTAAAGACTTCAGTTCCAGTTGTTTTATCCCTGTTACTATATTCACTACTTCTAGTATAGTTGGTTTAGATTTTGATTTCCATTTTTTAGTAATTGCTTTTTGGGCAGCCACCACAAACAGAGCAATGCCTTACCATGTCTAGGCAATTCAGATTTCTGCTCAGAAAAATCATCTCCCTCGTCACACCAATTGGTCCACCCAGCATTAGGGTTACCACCTGTCCCACTTTGCGAGGGACAGTCCCTCTTTGGGCAGTTGTGTCCTGACAAAAAATTGTAAAAATGGCAAATGTCCTGAGATTTTAGGACAAAATTATGTCCTATATTTTATGTAATAGTTGCATTAAACAGTTATTCTGTATCTAAAATACCTAAACGTTATAAGAAACAGAATAAGCAACTAAAATGCTACAAGAATAAGCGTTTATTTAAGCAAAAAAGTTAAGTTCTATCCTTTGTACTGACCGTGGGTATGTGTCGGCCTGTAAAATCTGACGTTTGTACCAAAAATGTCCCACTTTGGTCATTTGAAAAGATGGCAGTCCCACTCAGCATCTCCAACAGTGTAACCTGCAGGGAATCCTTAAAGTCCACCAGCTCACTGCACTCCCAGAAAATATGTTCCCAGTTAGCCCTTTCTTCTCCATTATGCCTCCAACATTTGCTGTCTACCTGTGGAAAAATTCTCTGGAGTCTACTTGGGGTATAAAAATATCTATGTAAACATTTCCAAGCAAAAATCCTAAATATTTTGTTGCATATTTGGGACACAAACATATATTCTCCCATTGTTTCTTTGTGAAATGCTTATGCAGTCTCTCTTCCCAATCATTTCTAATCTCCTCTGATTGATTCTTATAGTTATCATGCAATATTTTATATGCTCTACTAATTACTCCTTTTTAATAGCAGCTTCTGCTCTAGATTCTACTAAAAACTCTACTAATGCTGGTCTTTCATTTAGGACCCCCCCATTTCTTTCTCTTTGTCTATACTCTGATACCAATCCTTGATAGTGAAGGCAATCTCTAACCTGCAGTCCAAATACATTTTTGGCGACTTAACATTCTGTCATCTTTCCCGTTCTAGTTAGTTACTCCCAATACCTTGGCTCCTTTGCCAGTTTTATCCAATAAATTCCAGCCTCCTCTTTCCTATTGTCTATATCCCTAATTGCAGATATCCCAGAATTTCCTTTCTCCATTCCCATGTTGGCTTAGTTCTTAGGATACTTTCTGCTACTTTATAGATATAATATTCTGTAAGGGACCTAAACCTTGTCACCACAATAAACAGAACATGTTGGAGGGATAGATTCCTGTCCCAGAGACTTCCCATACTCTGGAACAAACTACCCATTCATGTTAAGCAAAGCTCCTCATTGGCCCACTAAGAAAAACTTTGACTAGATGGGAAATAGAAAATTCACTCCGGGGATCACTTCTGCAGCACTGCTTGACAGGGGCACAGGGAAACAATTTTCTTGGGTGGCGAAAGCCAGGGAACCTTTTTGGCTAGGCTTATATAGGCCCCAGAGCCAATAGGCTAGTACCTACCTATGAACCTATGATTATTCTTATTCTCCTTAAATGCCTCATCCAAAATCCCAGTCTCTCCTTGTTTCTTGAACTTCCCCCTGTTTCAGCCTCATCCCTTTCCACTTTGAATTATAGTTTTCTGCTTGTGCAATGTATAGGAGCCTTAACATTGTAACTCTGAAATACCCCTTCAAATTGAGGAATCCCAATCCACCCTGTTCTACTGGAAGAATCAACTTATCCCACTTGATACTTGCCATATTCCCCTCCCAGAGAAAGTCCTTCAGCTCTTTATTAATAGCTGTCCACAACTTCTCCTCTGGTTGACAAAAATATATTTGACCTGTGTATATGACTAAAGGGACTAAAACATGTTTAACTGCTTGCATCTTACTATCCATATCCATATAATAAAGCTTCCATTTTTTCAGTTTTTGTATTATCTTTTGTTTAGTCTCTTCTCACATATCCTTAGCTGCCACACCAGAATCATTTTTAATCCATACTCCTAAGTTGCGTCTTTCGGCTTTTCCCAGTTAGGGGTCACCACAGCGGAACTCCGGTCCGCTAATGACTGGCAGTAGATTTTTACGTGCCGAGTTGCCAGCTCTGACACGCAACCTTCAAAGAAGGTACACCGATTCATTCATGTCTCCACACAGAAGATGCTCTAGCTGAGAATCGAACAGGACGTCTATCTGTGAGGCGACAATGCTACCGCAGCGCCACCACCGCAGTTATATATCAATATATATATATATATATATATATATATATATATATATAGCTATATATAAATATATGCATACATTACATATATATATATATATATATATATATATATATATATATATATATATATATATATATATATATACATATATATATATATATATATATATATATATATATATATATATATATATATATACACCACATATATATATATATATATATATACAAAAATATATATATATATATATATATATATACACACACACACACACACATATATATATATAGATAGATCTATATATATATATATATATATATATATATATATATATATATATATATATATATATACACAGACACACACACACACACATATATATATATATATATACAGATACATACACATATATATATATATATATATATATATCTATAGCTATAGATATATATATAGACATATTGATATATATATATATATATATATATATATATATAGATAGATATATATATATATATAGATACATAGATATATAGATATATAGACACAGATAGATACACATATAGAGAGAGATAAATATACAGATTTTATATATATAAAAATCAGGGGGTGGAGACATGAAATTATGAATGTAATCATTTCAGTCTTTCAATATCACGGATGCTTACATATGCTGTTGCTACATACTCCTCTAAGTATTTAATTGTATCATGTGGGGACATAATTTACTGCTATTGCCATTGTTTTAGCTTCATTAACTTTGTATCCAAAAAAAGATTTGAAACGGTCTCAAAATGTTCCACAACACTGTAATGTCTCTTTCTGGTTTTGTCAGGTATAAAATAATATTGTAAACAAGAACCAAAGCGGAATGAACGACTCTTCAAGAACCAACGTGATTATAAAAACAAAGCAAATATGATGAGTCGAACACAGCTGAAAAAATCTCTCTCTTTTTAAAATTAACTCAAAAACAAGCAGCAACGTAAAATGAACGAATAATTTATTTATAAAACGAGTTAGCGCTTTCACCTAATAAGGCTTCTTCAGACTCAGGCAGCAAACTCAATTAAAATCACAATTAATTAGCCAAATGGGCGGGAAATTAGGAATCATAAATTAAAAAGATACAACAAGAAAATATTAATGAATCTAGTTAGTCATTAAATATAGCAATACTAGAACACATGAAATAAAACGACTATCTCATGAATTAAGCTGCAAGTCCTAAACTTTGTTATACAGCTTGTATTAAAACATAAAATTAGTCTCATTCATGATCATAAAAAACTACAACATTCATATATAAGTTCTAAGTTTTCTCATTTTTAAAAAAGGTTTAACAGAGAACATAGTGTTTAGCCCAGGTTTCATATCTGAACGTAGTTTCAATATCCAGATGTTTTCCCTACTTTCCGTATAATTTTTTATGTCCCCTCCTCTGATGTTTGGATGCACCTGTTCTATTATTCTAAACTTGAAAGTATGTGTATTCCCAAACTCCATGATATGCCTAGCCAAGGCGTTGGTCTTGTGGGCCATCCTGATACTGTACAAATGCTCTCGTATACGATTGTTCAGGCGTCTGTTAGTCTTCCCAACATAAAACGACTCACACGCCTGGCATGTAGCTAAATAGATCACACTCATGGTGAGACAGTCACCATGAACCTTGAAGTTGTAATTATACCTAGTGACAGGATGTATAAATACATTGTTCAAATCAATGTACATACAAAAGTTACATGACTCACATCTACATGTGCCCTGTGGTATGTTGTTGGAAACTGATGAATATTGTATATTGTCACATAACATATTCTTCAAATTCCTCTTATTCCTATACCTGAAACATGGCACTTCACCTATAATTCCTTTTATATGTGTGTCTACCATCAAAATATTCCAGTGTGATCTAACAACATCTTTAATGAATCCTACATCTTGAGTGTATGATATGGAGAATGCTGTCTTGTTGGTGCTATTTTTCTCCTTTTGGATATTCAAAACATCCTTATCTGAAAAGTATGGATGTGCCGAATTCTCTCTTAAGAGGGAAATGTCCATTGTACCTTTATATATGTCAGTGTTACTATAACCTCTTTCTAATAACCTCTCACTGAGATCATTTAAATCACTACCATAGCTTATATCACTTGGATTGTATCTAGAGACCCTCATGGCCTGTCCCTTAACAATATTGTTGAAAACATATTGGGGATGCATACTCGAACGATGTAGCAACGTGTTTTTGTGACAAGACTTCCTAAACAATCCTGTATTGATGATTCCACCAGGTAGTTTCTCAACGTATATGTCCAGAAAGGGTATTTTATTGGAAGAAAACTCATGGCTGAACTTCAAATATGTGGTGGCCGCATTTATTGAATCAATAAATAATTGTAGATCAACATTGGTACCTCTCCATAACAGGAATAAATCATCTACAAAACGTTTGTAGAATAAAACATGTTCTCTAAATGTTGGCAACTGAAACATGTACTCACATTCCCATTGGGCCATGAACAAGTTGGCGTAGCTATTGGCACATGATGTGCCCATAGCTATGCCATCTTTCTGCAAGAAGCATTTCCCTTGAAAACAAAAGAGATTATTATGCAACACAAGTTTCAAAAGAGACATTAATAAATCAATTTTGATATCTGTCATATCAGATTCTCTGGTTAAATAACAATGTACCATTTCCATGCCAATCCCATTAGGGATGACTGTAAATAATGAATGTACATCCATGGTGACAAAAATAACATCAGTAGTATCCACCAAATCCTTAAGATAGTCATAGAGATCTATTAAAAATTGTTTAGTATCTCTTAAGGTGTACCTATTGCTCTCAAAATCAAAAATCAAGGGGTGGAGACATGAAATTATGAATGTAATCATTTCAGTCTTACAATATCACGGATGATTACATATGCTGTTGCTACATACTCCTCTAAGTATTTAATTGTATCATGTGGGGACATAATTTACTGCTATTGCCATTGTTTTAGCTTCATTAACTTTGTATCCAAAAAAAGATTTGAAACGGTCTCAAAATGTTCCACAACACTGTAATGTCTCTTTCTGGTTTTGTCAGGTATAAAATAATATCATCTGCAAATAGAACTACCTTTTCTTGACTATCATACCAATAATAACCTTGAATTTCTGAGCCCCAGATTTTCTTTGCCATTGGTTCTAAATATAATGCAAATAACAAAGGGGGAGAGGACACCCCTGCATGGTTCATCTGCTCAAGAAGAAATTATCAGAGAGGACCACTTAAATTTCCACATCCGATCCTTCATATATCCTCCTAATCAACCTTATAATTTTTCAGGAAATGGAAATGCTTCCCTTGCCCTGCTCAAAAACTCCAATCTTACTCTGTCAAATGCTTTCTCTGCATCAAGACCCACCAACAACAAAGGTATTTTCTTACATTCTGCTCCCCTCTGGGTCATCAATGTTCTGTTACTGTTGTCAAATGTTTGCCTCCCCTCCACAAAATCACGCTGATCCATATATATAAATTTTGGCATTACTTTTACCATTCTTTTAGCCACTATAGACATGAACACTTTATAATCATGGTTCACTATTGAAATGATGGGCCTTTATGAAGCTAGATCTGATGGATCCTTACCCTCTTTAGGTACTACAGCTACCACTGCTTTCTTCCAGGATGATGGTACCTCTCCACCTCTTAAAATGTTGTTAAATAAAACCTTCCAGATCTTTATCACTTTTTTCTCTGTTAGCTTCCAAACATCCTCAGGAATACCATCTATTCCTGGGAACTTTCCTGCGGACTGGTTATACATCACAATTTTTATCTCATCTCTTCCTATCCCAACCATTAGTAATTGAGCCTCATCTACCTCTAAGTTTGGCATATTTAATTCTTCCATAAACATTTCCATTTGTTTATTTTCTTGATTTCCATATTTCTCTACTTTGTACAGACTTTCACAGAATTTCCAAGATATTTCTAATACCTGTACAGGATCTCTTGTTACCTTCCTTGTTACAGGCTCCGTAAGCTTTGTAACAGCACTTTCTACTTTCTGTTACCTGAGTCATTGTGTTAAAAGTATTTGTGCTCTAGTGTTATTATCAAAAAAACAGTTGCTTAACAGCAAACGTTCAATACTTGTGCATATTAGCGAAGTAGTGCTGTATTTTCTGCTTAGCATTCTGCAGTTGATCCTCTTCTTCTGAAATACTTGAACATTTGTCAGTCCCTCTAAATAATTACTGTTAATTCTTAACCATAGCCCTTTCTTTTATTTCCACCCTATTTTTAAATTCCACGTTAATTTTATCTCACTCCCTAGCTATAGTTTCAGAACGAGTTTCTATCCTCTGGAATAGCTCCTGAATAATCTACACTACCCATTCCTTAAATTCCTCTCTTTTCAACAGATAGGTGGGAAAGTGCCAGTGTCTCATTTTTATTTCTTTACATAGGTTCATAGGTTGGTACTAGGCTATTGGCCCTAGGGCCTATACAAGCCTAGCCAAACAATTCCCCAGATATTTCTTCCCACAATATTTACTTCCCTGGACCTTTGTCCAGCAGGGCTACTGACATGATCACCGGGGTGAATTTCCTATCTCCCATCCAGTCATCAAGGTTCCTTTTGAACAGGGCCAAGGAGGTGCTCTGCTTGACATGTATGGGCAGTCGTTCCAGAGTATGGGGAGTCTCTGGGTCAGAAACCTATCCCTCCACCATGTTTTGTTCATTGTGATGACAAGGTTTAGATCCCTGGAGCGTGTGGCTCTGAGGGATTGGGATTTCTTTAAAAGTAGCATGTCCAACAGCTCAGGGTTTGACACAGCCTTGTATGTTAAACAGAGATCTCCTCTGAGTAGACGATATGCCACAGAGTATAGCTGGTGTTTTTTTAGACGGTCAGCATAGGGCATCTGCTTTAGGCCTGTGATTCTTTTAGTAAGGTATTTCTGCAGCCTTTCCAGCTGTTGCAGATGTCTTGTGAGGTACATACCAAATGGGGTGTTGTACTCTATAATGTGTCTAATGAGGGATGAGTACAGTGGGACAATGACCTCCGTTTTCTGGATGAAAAGCCCTTAGTGATGAGGTGTGCCACAAAGAAGGATTTCCTGACTGTTGTGGCGATGTGGTTATCGAAGGTGAAATCACTGTCCACCTGTGTCCCTAAGTCTTGCATCACACTTTCAGAGTTTAGTGTACTGCCACCTATGTGGTAATTTATGGGTACGTGGTTTTTCCCAAAGGGGATAACTATACATTTCTTGGCATTAAGCTTGATCGCATGGCTCTGGCACCAAGCATCTCTTTCTGTAAGGCCCTTTTGTAGAATATCCACATCATTTGGGGATTCAATAATGGCTCCCAGTTTGCAGTCATCTGTGAACTTTGTTAGCCAGAGTCCCTTAGTGTTGGCCTGTACCTCAGAGAAGTAGATGCCAAACAAGAGCGGTCCCAGGACTGAACCCTGAGGTACTACAATTGTCACTCGTCTGGAGCTGGATTTGGAGTTGGCTACTTTTATAGTCTGGGTTCTGTCAGTAAGGCAGTTGGCAACCCATCGAGTGATGTAGGGATTTATGCCCAGCTTAGTAAGTTTATCTATGATTCCAGAGTGGGGGATGGTGTCGAAGGCCTTGGTGAGGTCCAGATAGGCTGTGTGGACTGCTTTACCCTCGTCCACAGCTCTGGAGACTGATTCGAAGAAGTCATTCAGGTTCAGGAGACAAGATCGGCCCTTCACGAACCCAAACTGGGTGGGGTGCAGTGTTTGAAGGTTGTCAATATCTTTGTTTATACGTTCCATGACAATGCATTCCATGCCTTTGCAAATAAGGCTCATCAGACTGATGGGACAGTAGTTCCCAGGATCCAAGGTGGATCCCCCTTGTGGAGTGGGATAATTGTAGCTGTGCGCCACACAGTGGGCATGAAGCCAATAGGTGAGGCTATGATTAAACATGACATTTAGGTGAGGTATCAGTTCATTTTGTAGTTTATGTAGTACACAGCCCCGGAATGTCAATGGTCCCATGGATGCTGTAGTCCTAGCTTTGGAGAGTGCAGTTTCTACCTGTGTGGCCATGATTACCAGAATTTGGCAATCATTTGGTATTGAGATGGGTGCTTTAGGGGGCGAGGGGGGGGTGAAGTAGGCACTAAATCGATCTGCCAGGAAATTGGCAATAGCCTTGGGATCAGTATATTTAATGCCATTCTGTTGTAGCTCAGAGCAGATCTGAGCATTTCCATTTAGATTCTTGACATAGTTATAGAATGCCTTGTGGTTGTCTTTCGAATCTTTGGCAATTTTATTTTCGTAACTAGCTTTGGAGGATTTTATGAAGGATCTCAGCTTCTTACTGAGGCTGGTAAGGGAGTTTTTTGCATCCTGGGATGATGATCTTTTCTGCAACAATTTCTTCCTTTTGTTGTATAGTTTGGTTATGGCAGGGGACCACCAGATTGGCTTCCTTTTTTTGGAGGAGAGCGTCTTGGTTCTATTTCGGATGGCATGATTCATGCACAAGTGGATGTGCTTGTACAGTGCCTTAGTGTAGGATTCAGCAGTCGAACTTTCAGCTCCCGTCTGCATGGGTGTCATGAAGTTTGTCACTTCTGACTTAAGTAGCATGAAGCTGGCTTTGGAGAAGTTTTTTACAGAGGTTTCCTTACTGGGGAGTGGGAGTGGGATGTGGATGTCAAGGGTGATTTGCTTATGGTCAGACCTGACCAATGAGGGGGTGACCACTGGTGTGGAGCACCTATCTCCCATGTTGGTAATGACCAGGTCTAGGATACTGGTGCCCCTGGGTGGGACAATGGATTAGTTGATCCAGGGCATTGGAATTTATGAATTCCAAGAACCATTGGGAAAAGGTGTTGGTACCTAAGTAGTTTTCCCAGTTAATGGCAGGGTAGTTGAAATCACCCAGTATTAGGGTGTTTGGTTGTATCTTAATATTTTCCAGTATGTTTAGAAAGGTGTAGTGAGAATCTTGGGGCATGGTGGGGGATCTGTAGCAAGCTACAATTTGGATTGCAGTCTTACCTAGTGTTAGTTGCACCTGGAAAATTTCAGATGCATTGTGTTGGGCAACTAGCCTGGAGGTGTGAATATCCTTGGTGAATATGGATACTCCTCCACCTTTAGTGATTCAGTCTTGGTTTGGTGGCTGAAAAGTGTGGTAAGAGTTGTAGCCTGGCATTGCAGGGGTGCTCTCTGGAGTCTTGAACCAGGTCTCCGTTACTGCACAGATATCAATGTTCTCCATTTTTAGGAGTGCCTCGAGAGAGTGCATTTTGAGGTTTAGACTTCTAGCACTGAGTAGCATTACCTTCAGATTTTGCATGTTTGTATCAGTTACGGTGGTGGTTTTGTCCTTTGAACCTTGCCTAAAAAAGGCACTATAGGGGTGGTAAGAGCTTTAGCCAGTAACCTAAATCCCAGGGGTGACAGGTGCAGACGATCTCTGGTAAAGCATTGTGGATTGTCAATCATGTCGTTCCAGGCAGACAGACATTCAATCCCCTTTGAATGGCTGCAGAAGCTTAGCCAATTGTTGAAGTCAATCATTTTGTCCTTATACTGTGCTATCATTCTGGTACTCAGGGCTAGGGTCATACCTGCCTTGGCCACATGATCCGAGAGCTCTTCCATGTCTCTTTTCATGTAGTCCAGGGAGGTACGTCTCAAGTCATTCACTCCAACATGGACAATGACAGAGTCATATTTGTACTTGTTGTGGAGTGACCTGAGTTCATGCATTATGTGGCGGATCCTGGCACCCGACAGGCAGATGACTGTAATTTTCTCCTTGCTCAGCCTGGTGAGTGGGACATCAGTGTGTCTGACTATTAGTCACCTATGACTAAAGTGTTGGGTACGCTGTCTTGCCTTTGGGACTGTTGTTGGGTGGCACACTGGTGTTGTGAGCTATGTGTCACTTTGGTTGTGACTGGTGTTTGTTTGCGTTTCAGCTTTGGAAGTCCTTGTTGCTTGGGCAGGTTAATGTTAAGGGCCTCTGCATATGTGGGTTTACTGTTGCTATGTGTGGGTGTTGATGGTGTGGGTTTTGAAGGGCTGTGTGTTGCTTGAGGTGTAGTGCAGGTGTTAACCTTCTCCTCTAGCACAATCTTGGCTGTAGAGAGCTTTACTTCCAGTTTGGCTATGTAAGTGCATCTCTCACAGGTTGTAGTGTTGGGTGGTAGGAGGAGAGGGTTGTCTGTGTACAAGAGACAATTGCTACACTGCCCCAGTATGCCCAGATTCATCAGGTGGACAGAAGAAATCACTGGAAACTGACCCTTGGACATGCCTGTTTAAGTGCTTTTTTTGTAAAGTACAATAGCTTTTTTCCCTTACCTTTGCAAGGTACTTTGTAATTATAGGCTGTTTAGTGCATATGATTAATTTCTCCTTATTAACAATGAGAGTTGAGTGCTTGTATCAGTTTAAGGCTTCCTAGTGCTTTTCAGCAGGTTCTAGAGGAAGTGCTAGTAACAGGGGTTCAAATTTTAGTGCTACTACTGAGATCATCCAATGTGTTTTATTTTAGCTATTATTGGATCATGAACTGAAATAGTTGTTGGATGTGTATCAAGACCTTCAATGAAATGCACATGTTCCTGTGAAAATGTAAATTCTGTCTAGCCTAGCAGAGTTTTTATAACTTGGGGATTAATATGTAAATTCACTCCAAACTCTATTACTGAATTCTCATCTACCATGCCATATATTTTCATACACTTTTTTCACAAATCTACCCTCCTTTGTTATACTTTCCCTTCTGGGCCCTCCAGACATATCTTCACTGCTGCAAATCAAATTCCAGTCCCCACCTATAAGTTATATTCCTTGCTGAAAACTGATTATTTCTCCCAGAATTTTCTTAAGCTCTATTATAGCAGTTTTAGGTGGAATAGAAATACATGCCAGTGTAAACCTCCTCGGTTGCTACTAATCCCTTAGCACTTCTAATCAGCCATTATCTTTTTTATCCTCTTCTATCATTATTGGAGGACCTCTTGCAATTAATATAGGTACTCATCTTTTTCTTTGTCCCATATATTCCTCTGAATAACCACCCTGAAACCCTTTATTTATCAAATTCACATGCTCAGTTCTTTCTAAGTGGGTCTTCTATAACATAGCTATTTGCACTCTACATTTTAATATAGTTAACTATTCTTTCTTTTTTTATATAGCTTTGAGACCTTTGACATTTAAATACATCACAGAAAGCATTGATGTATTAACAAGTTACTATTCCCACCATGCATGTATAACACCTTTTTTGTTAAATGTCTAGTTACATCTTTTGTGTTACATGAATACACTGTTTGGCAGGTTGAACTTTTATATAGCTTCTTTATTCTTTTCTTATTCTTTATATCTTTCTTGTCATATCCATTTGAACCTATGTCAGATCTTACAAAACTTTTTTGTTTTATTGAAAGCCCTCAAAAAAAACCTCCCAATACCCCCTACAACCTATTAATTTAATACTAACACACAAACTATGTACATCTTCAAATATTGAAGTTTTACTCTCCTAATAGGAACAAAATGTCCCAAACTGACAGCCACATTCATGCATTCAATGTTGTCCATGCTAAGACACATGGTGCAGCATGTGCTTCTACTAAGTGTTAACTGGTTTTGTCTTATCTTTATAGCTCTCTCAGCTGGGAAAATTCCTGAATGCTTTCAGAGAATATTATCTCCCAGCCAGTTTCTCTTTTCTTTTTCCCCCCAAGCTAATCACTCTCTACCAGACTGTAACCAATTTCGCTTTATCAGATTGTCTCCATGCAGACACGAGAACCAGACAGCCAGTTTGTCATTACCATATTGTCTCCATGGAGACATGAGAACCAGACAGTGAATTTCTCTTTATTAGACTGTTTCCATACATACATGAGGGCCAGATACATACTTGCTACTAATCATATATTCATTTGCTAAAAAACTCTCATAAAATTCAATAGTCTTTTTAATATACTTGCTTTTCCTTAAAACTTGTTACTAAATCAATCTAACATCCTTAATCCAGTCATACCCCCATGCAAGAATGAGAAAAAGCACATTCTTTTTTTCTTTTGTCATGTTAATTTAACAGGCTTTTTTTACATTGCAGAAAGAGAGAAGGATAAAGGGAAGAAAGGAACAGCAGCACTTATTTACAATCCCCATTACACTAAAAATGGTAAAAAAACTGTACTTTATAGCATGCAAAGAAAGCCATGCACCACAAAACTAGTACTATTAATAAAAAAGAAATGATTTCTATTCTTGCACTTAACTTTCTCCCATCTCTTCCCCTCCCCAAAGGATTTTTTCAAACATTAATGACATGAACTAGGGAATATAATTTTGAGTCCCCCACAAGTCCAACAAATTCTGAAAAGTCCAATATTTCCAGATTTTTTTGTTCTGTCATATTTCACAAATATAATTATTGCATTGTAATCCCACATTAAGTTACTGGTTTTTATTACTGTTAATTTCCATCTCCCAAATCTTGTCTCTGTTTCATTTCCAATGTACTCTCAATTCTTCTAGTCAACGCTCATGCTACCTTCCTTTTCTCTAACATTTTCCGTTGAAACAGTGGAAAAGGTTTTACAGGTATAGTCTCTCTGTGGTCTTTATTTCCAGAAGAACAACAAACAGAATCTCCTCCTGTTTCACAGTTCACTTTTTAATGGACAATTGTTTGTATTTCCTCCTTAGCATGTACTTCATCAAAAAATGATTTTGTCCCTCCAGAGAAGAATACCTTGAAGACAGCTGAGTACATTTTGAATCTCACACTTGCGTCTCAACATTCCCTGAAGAGTGGCATGGATTTATTTCTCTTCTGCCCGGGGTACGAGAAATCATTCTCTGCAAACACTCTGTCTCCCATTTTTAGTATTTTATCCTTCTGCCACAGTTTTATCAGAATCAACTCCTTCTGCTGATAGGATTGCATCTTTACTTTTAAAGGTCTAGGTTGCTTTCGTGTAGCCAGGTTTGGAGCATACACATAATATGTCCTTTCAACTAACAACTCCTGCTGTGGAATACCAGTCCAGTTGCTTATTTGTGCTTTCATAAAAATAACGCAGTCTGTTCCTTCCAGCTTCAGTGGTATAGCTGAAAATGGGAAGTTATGTACCTACCATAACGTTCCATGTTAGTTGTCTTCTTCTCGCCTTCTTTCTTGCTGGATGGGTTCGGAGCCGATCCTCGTCTCTGACTCGGCCTATACTAAAGCTCGAGAGCTAATTTTACTGGCTTGAGGCAACCCTATATCCCATGATGCCAGGCGCTAACTACCCAGATCTCGTTTGGTAGCTGAGAACATAGCAATTTTAGCCTTCCAACCCAAGGGAGAGAAGGAGAAGGGGAAAGATTCCCCATGTGCCACTACCTGAAGTTATAGCTACCCAAGGATAACCAGTTTAGGCTGCAAATGTGTAAGGTGAAGACCCCGATAAGAAAAGGGGAATCCTTTCGGTCTATCCAGGCTAGGGGGATGGCAGGTGGGACGCAAGAAAGAAGGCGAGAAGAAGACAACTAACATGGAATGTTATGGTAGGTACATAACTTCTCAATGTTAAGTTGTCTATCTCGCCTTCATTCTTGCTGGATGGGACCGCGTCCCTAGCACCTTCATCCCGGGTGGCTCATCGGAACAGGCTCTTGAGAACGGTGGAACCAAAATTTGCCCCATTTCTGGAGGCCATGTCTAATTTTTAGTGTGTAATAAAGGTATGAGGAGAGGCCCATGTGGCTGCTGCACAAATAGTATCTATTAGCAATCTAGCTTGAAAGGCTGTTGATGTAGCTAAAGCTCTGGTTGAATGGGCTCTTGGCTTAGAAGGTAATTCTTTACCTTTGAGTTGATAGATACAGGTAATCACAGAGGACAGCCATCTAGACAAGGTTACTTTGGATACCAGAAGGCCCTTTTTACCTTCCGCATAGGACAGAAAAAGCTGATCAGATTTCCTAGTTTGTTTAGTTCTGTCCAGACAGTAACGGAGCCAACGATGAACATCCAGATAATACAGTTTTTGCTCCGCCCTGTTAGAATAATTAGGGAAGAAAACTGGAAGATCGATAGATTGATTTAAATTTGCCTGAGAAGCCACCACAGGGCTCGGTCCTTGGCCCCCTGTTGTTCGGCATCTACTTCTCAGAAGTACTGGCCAACATGAGAGGACTTTGGCTGACAAAGTTTGCAGACTACTGCAAACTGGGCGCCATAGTGGAAAGTGCATCGGACACGGATATCCTTCAGAAGGGACTCACGGAAACAGATAGCTGGTGCCAGAGCCATGGCCTGAAGTTAAATGCCAAAAAATGTATAGTCATACCCTTCGGGAAAAACAAGGTAACCCCAAGCTACCATATAGGTGGCAATCCACTAAGCACAGAAGAGGTTATCAGGGACCTGGGGACCCAGGTTGACAGTGGCCTTTCTTTTGACACTCACGTTGCTAAAGTGGTTAGAAAGACCTTCTACATTGCCCACCTGATCATGAAGGGATTCACATCCAGATCTAGTGAGGTCATTGTTCCCCTGTACTCTTCACTTATCAGACCAATGATCGAGTACAATGCCCCATTTGGGATGTATCTCACCCGACATCTGCAGCAATTGGAGAGACCCCAAAAGTTCCTCACCAAAAGGATAAAGGGACTCCAAAATCTGTCATATGCTGCCAGATTGAAGAAACTCCAGCTCTATTCAGTTGCATACCGTCTGCTCAGAGGTGACATGTGCCTGACATACAAGGCCATGTCCAACCCGGAATTAATGGACATGCTCCACCTCAAAAAATCCAAATCCACCAAAACCACTAGAGCAAGTGACTTAAACCTTAGCACGGACATAAATAGGACGTGCTGGAGGGATAGATTTATCACTCAGAGACTCCCTATGCTGTGGAATAAAATCCCGGTCCATGTGAGGCAGAGCACCTCGCTGGATCTGTTCAAAAGAAATCTTGACCTGTGGATGGGAGATCGTAGGTTTACCCCGGGAATCATCTCTGTGTCACTGCTGGACAGAGGCACAACAAACTAATGGGCACAGTATTTTTTCATATAAGGGGTGGCGTAAGCCACAAAAATTTGGGCTAGGCTTATAAATGCCTTAGGGAAGATAGCCTAGTATAAACCTATGAAGCTATGAATGCAAAGGGCATGGAGTTCTGATACTCTCCTAGCAGAAGTTATGGCAACTAGGAAAAGAGTTTTCCAAGAAAGCAACTTTAAGGAACAGGAAGCCGCAGGTTCAAAGGGAGGAAGAATCAAGGATGTTAAAATCAAATTTAAATCCCACTGTGGTGGGGGGGTCTTTGAATGGGGGCTTGAGTAAAAAGATACCCTTAAGGAAGGCTTTACAAAGCTTGTGGGACATGATGCTGGAGTCCGACAGGCCTATGTGAAAATTTGAAATGGCCGCTAACTGAACCTTTACTGTGGAGGATGAAGAGCCTGAATGAAAAATTTCAGCTAGGAAATCTAGAACTGATTGTATAGGAGCAGTGAAGGGGTCTATATTCCTAGCCTTTGCCCAGAAGGAAAAACGCTTCCATTTACTAGTATAAATCCTTCTGGTATAGGACTTAAGGGAAGCTACAATAATATCACGGACAGAATTGGAAATCAGGCGAAGCCTGGCTAGGGATGGAAGTGTAGCAACCAAGCTGTGAGGTTGAGAGATTGGAGGGATTGGGGCAGCTGCCTTGACTGGTGGGCCAAAAGATCTGGCACTGGGTCCATATGCCAAGGCTATTCCAAAAGGTAACGATGCAGGAACGGGAACCATATCTGTCGAGGCCAATAAGGGGCAATGAGGATCATCCTGGCTCTCAAGGCGGTAGCTTTCTGAATCAACTGAGTGATTAATGGAAAGGGGGGAAAAGCGTATAGAAGTCCCCGAGGCCAATCGTGGACTAGAGCATCTCTGGGGGGATGGCCTGGAAGGGGAAAGAGAGTGAAAAAGTCGAGGCACTTGCTGTTCTGAAGTGTTGCAAAAAGATCATAGCAAGGAAGACCCCACTTCTGAAAAATCTCCTCCGTTACTGATTGCTTGAGAGACCACTCATGTGGCATGAGAATAGCTCTGCTCAACCTGTCCGCTATGATGCTGGACTTCCCGGGGATATGCGTTGCTATCAGAAACCGCTGAGAAGAGATCGCCCATTGCCAAAGTCTGAGTGCCTCTCGACACAGGGGATAGGACTTGGTTCCGCCCTGCTGTTGATATACCACACTACGGACATATCGTCCATCTGAATTGCAATAGTCCCTAAGGGAAGAGAGTCTTGGAGGGCTTGCAACGCCAAAAGCACTGCTCTCATCTCCAGGACATTTATGTGCAGGTAGCATTCGAAAGGTTGCCATGTGCCCTGGACTGTCCTGCCCTGAAAATGCCCCCCCACCCGATCAGGGAGGCGTCTGATGTGACCGTGGCTACCGGAGGGGAAGGAAGGAATGGTCTGCCCTGAAGGACTTGAGGGGAGACCATCCACCAAGACAGATGTTTCTTGCAAGATAGAGTTATTAAGATTTTGTGTGTCAAAGGAAGTTGTTGGAAGGACCACTGGGAGAAGAGCATCCACTGAAGGAGCCACATGTGAAAGAGAGCAAGGGGAAGTAACACTTTTAAAACAAACCTGGCCTGGATTCTTTTGCTCTGAAGGAGGATGTGAACGTGATTTCAAATATCTAAAACTCTTTGCTCGGTTAATTTTGCTGAGAGCTGTACGGTGTCCAAGGTGGCGCCTATGAAGGTAATAGACTGACAAGGCAGACTTTTCGAAATTTATGGAGATACCTAGCCCTTTGCAAGTTTGAATGGTGTAATCTCTGGCAAGAAGAAGCTGATGCTTGGTGGTGGCAGAAAGGAGCCAGTCGTCTAGATACGGAAACACCTGGAATCCTTGATGTCTCAGGTGAGCCATAACCACTGCCATGCATTTGGTGAACACTTGGGGGGCTGTAGTGAGACCAAAGGGCAGGGCCCTGAACTGGTAGTGACTGGCCCCCAGCCGGAAGCGGAGAAACCTCCTGGAGCGCCTGTGCATCTTGATGTGATAGTACGCATCCTGAAGGTCCACTGAGCACATCCAATTGTCCTGACCCAGAAAGGGTAGAATGGACTGTAGCATGACCATCTGGAACTTCGTTCTTTTTACAGATTTGTTTAGTCTGCTGAGATCCAATATTGGCCTCCAGTCCTCTGTCTTTTTTGGTACCAAAAAGAACTTGGAGTAGATTCCGGATCCTAGTTGGTCTGCTGGGACTGGTTGGATGGCTCTTTTTGTTAGCAGTTTTGATATTTCTAGTACTGCTTGTTTCCTTAGACTGGGTGGAACGTCTGGGAGGGGCCCTTTTGGCTGAGTTGGGGTGTGGATAAATAAGAAGTTATGTACCTACCATAACGTTCCATGTTAGTTGTCTTCTCTCGCCTTCTTTCTTGCTTGATGGGTTCGGAGCCGATCCCTCGGCTCCGACTCGGCACTTGCTAAGCTCGAGAGTCACTTTTACCAGCTCGAGGCAGCCCCATATCCCATGATGCAAGGCGGTAAGTACCCAGATCTCGTTTGATGACAAAGGGCAATAGCACCAAGCATAAAATACTTCCAAAAGGAAGAAAGAAACTTACAGATGGAATAAGGACCAGGTCTGAATGGTCTTAAGCATAACAGTTTCTTATAACAAGGTCTGTCCAGGCCAGGGGGAAGGAGGGAGGGTCGCAAGAAAGAAGGCGAGAAGACAACTAACATGGAACGTTATGGTAGGTACATAACTTCTTAATGTTAAGTTGTCAATCTCGCCTTCATTCTTGCTTGATGGGACCGTCCCTAGCACCTCTATCCTGGGTGGCTCAATGGAACAAACTCTTGAGGACTGTAGAGCCAAAACTGGCTCTGTCCCTGGAGGCCAAGTCCAATTTGTAATGGGAAACAAAAGTGTGAGGAGTGGCCCAAGTGGCGCTGCACAAATAGTGTCCAAAGGAAGTCTAGCTTGAAAAGCTGTAGAAGTAGCTAAGCTCCTAGTTGAATGTGCTTTAGGTTTTGAGCACAGCTGTTTTCCCCTGAGAGTATAAATTTCAGAGATGACCGAAGAAAGCCATCTGGACAAGGTCACTTTAGAAACAGGAAGGCCTTTTTATTATCCGCATAGGAAACAAAAGTTGATCAGATTTTCTAAATTTTTTTGTTCTGTCCAAATAATATCTAAGTTGACGGTGGACATCAAGATAATGTAGCTTTTGTTCAGCCCTATCTGAATAGTTAGGGAAAAATACAGGGAGATCAATGGATTGATTCAAATTGTTCTTTGAAGCGACCTTAGGCAAAAAGGTTGGGTTAGTTCTCAAAGATACTCTGTCTTTGTGAAAAACCAAATAGGGGGGTCGAACCGAAAGAGCATGAAGTTCAGACACCCTCCTGGCAGATGTAATAGCCACTAGGAATAAAGTTTTCCAAGAAAGATGTTTCAGGGAACAAGAAACAGCTGGCTCGAAGGGGGGAAGAATCAAGGATGTCAGCACTAAATTTAGATCCCACTGAGGAGGAGGATTCCTGATTGGAGGCTTTAGTAGGAAAATTCCTTTCAAGAAGGCCCTGCAGAGCCTATGGGACATAATATTATGATCTGCGACGCCGACATGAAAGTTGGAGATAGCAGCCAATTGAACTCTGACTGTGGAAGAAGAGGAGCCTGCATGAAAAATCTCTGCTAAGAAGTCCAGGACTGCCTGAACAGGGGCAGTAAAAGGATCAATATTCTTGGCCTTAGCCCAATAAGAGAAACGTTTCCATTTGCTTGTATAAATCCTCCTGGTAGAGGATTTTAGTGAAGCTACTATGATGTCTCTAACTGGGTTAGAGATCAAAGGAAGCCTGGCTAAGGAAGGAAGTGGAGCAACCATGCTGTGAGGTTGAGAGAAGGGATTGACCGGTGCAGCTGACCCGATTGGTGAATCAGAAGATCTGGCACTGGGTCCAGATGCCACGGCTGCACCAAAAGGTGATGATGGAGGAACGGAACCAAACTTGTCGAGGCCAGTAAGGGGCAATGAGAATCATTTTGGCTCTCAAAGCGGTAGCTTTCTGGATAACCTGAGGGATAAGAGGAAATGGATGAAAGGCATAAAGAAGTCCCTGGGGTTAATCCTGGGTCAGAGCGTCTCTGGGGATGGCCTGATAGAGGAAGAGGCAGAAGAAGTCTGGACATTTGCTGTTTTGGGGAGTAGCAAAAGATCGCAACATGGGCGACCCCATTCCAGAAAAATCTCTTCCGCTATAGATTGCTTGAGAGACCACTCGTGAGGCATGAGAATAGCTCTGCTCAATCTGTCCGCTACAATGTTGGTTTTCCCAGGGATATGCGTTGCTACCAGAAACCGATGAGAGGAGATCGCCCATTGCCATAGTCTGAGCGCTTCTCGACACAAGGGGTAGGACTTGGTTCCGCCCTGTTTGTTGATATACCAAACTACAGACATGTTGTCTGTGTGGACTGCAATTGTCCCTACGGGAAGAAAGTCGTTGAGGGCTTGCACCGTTAAAAGCACTGCTCTCATCTCCAGGACATTTATGTGCAGATGGTACTCGAACGGCTGCCACGTCCCATGAACCATCCTGCCCTGATAATGACCCCCCACCCGATCAGGAGGCATCCGTGGTGACAGTGGCTATCGGGGATGGGGGTACAAAGTACCTGCCCTGGTGAACCTGAGGAGATGTGATCCACCAGGCAAGATGCTCTTTGCATGTCTGTGTCACCAGAATCTGGTGACGCATCGGAAGTTGTTGGTATGACCATTGTGTGAACAGCATCCACTGAAGAAGGCGCATGTAGAATCGAGCCAGGAAGAAGAGTAATGGCCGCAGCCATGAGACCTAATACCTTTAGAACCATTCTGGCCTGTACTTTCTTGTTGGCCAGAATGATCCTGACATGACTCTGAATGTCTGAAACTCTTTGATCTGTAAGGGTAGCTGACATCCGAACAGTGTTTAAGTTTGCGCCTATGAAGGTAATAGACTGGCAGGGCAATAAGGATGACTTTTCGAAGTTGATCGAGATGCCCAAATGAGAACAAAGGTTTATTGTGTAATCCCTGGCTTGTATAAGCTGATGCCTGGTGGTGGCTGACAGGAGCCAGTCGTCGAGATACGGAAACACCTGGAATCCTTGACGTCTCAGGTGAGCCGTGACCACTGCCATGCATTTGGTGAACACTCTGGGGCTGTAGTGAGACCAAAGGGCAGGGCTCTGAACTGGAAATGACTGGACCCCAGCCGAGCGGAGAAATCTCCTGGAGCGTCTGTGAATTTTGATGTGATAGTACGCATCCTGAAGATCTATTGAGCACATCCAGTTGTCCTTCTGTAAGAAGGGCAGAATTGACTGAAGAGTGACCATTTGGAATCTTGTCTTCCTGACAGACTTGTTGAGTCTGCTGAGATCCAATATTGGTCTCCAGTCTCCCGTCTTTTGGGGACCAAAAGAACCTTGAATAGATTCCGGGCTCTGAATGGTCTATTGTAACTGGCTGAATGGCTCTTTTTTGCAGTAGTTTTGAGACTTCTAACTCTGCAATTTCCCTTAGACCGGGTGGTACATCTGGAAGGGAATTTGAGGAAGGGACTTTCCTCGAAAGGAATTATGTAACCCTTGGATATGATCGACTGTACCCATCTGTCTTGAGTGAGGGAATGCCAGGCTTCTGGGTACAGTGATAATCTTCCCCCGACTGCCTCCAAGGAGGGACAGCCGGGCAACACCTCAGGGATGCTGAAAGGGCTTGTCAGAGAGAGGCTCTCTGTTTCCCTGGTTTTTCGGACCCCCTCTGCCTCTGGAGCGGCGTCTGTTGTTGTTACCCCCTCTGCCTCTAGGGGTAAACTGACCACGTGAATCCAGCATGACTCCTTGGGATTTACGGAACCACATTTTCCCACCTTTCTGTCCTTTGGGATAAGGTCTAGAAGGGGTGGAAAAACGGACTCCAACAGCAGAAAGAGTCTTGCCGTCCTGCTCGCACCTGGTCAAGGTTTCCTTCACCTGAGGGCCAAACAAAGCTGACCCATCAAAGGGAGAATTTGTGAAGGACGCCTTAAAGGGATCCGCAAAATCACATAGCCGCATCCAGGCTTGGCGTCTAAGAGCCACACCTGTACCTGCGGCTCTACTCGCTCCATCCGCAGCATAAGATATTAGCCGCATGGAGGAGTTTGCAATGGAATTGAGGGTTCCTAGCTGCGAAGCAATTTTTTCTTGAGCCCCTGCAGCTGTAGGATCCTGAATTACTTCACCCAGCTCCTTAAGGATATCCCTCTGGAGTCTGGTGAAGTGACATAGGTAATTCAGCGAACGCATAGCAAAGGTCGCTGAGGAAAACATCCGCTTACCGTACCTATCCATGGTCCTAGAGTCCTTATTAGGAGGATGGACGGGCACGGAAGGATCTGCAAGTTCCTTTTTGGTGGCCGCAGCCACCACCATGGCATCAGCGGGAACACCCTTGGTGAGGAATTGCTTGTCACACGGGGAAGTGATAAATTTTGAAGGCCTCCTAGGGACTGGCTCTACAGAGTCAGGAGCTGCCCACGCCTTTCGTGCAATAACCTGCATAAGGGGTCGAAGGCGGAGACACCCAGGAGGTGGAGGGCCGAGATCCAAACGCCTCTAGGTATACTGACTCATCCTCAGAGGGATTGTTGGTGGGCCAGTTTCCCCTCTGTTTCAGGAGTTCTAGGATGTCTGAGAAGGAGACATCCTCAGAGGGGATCTAGGGATCCCTCTGACTCATCAAAGTCAGTATCCAAGTGACAGACTCGGGAGTCTACATGCTTCCTCTTACAAGTCCTCTTCCTAGGAGGATCTCCCGAAACATCAGGAGAATCCTCGGAAGAGGGGGAAATTCCCAATGGGGAAACCTGAGGCGGAGGATCTCTGGGTCCTGTAGCAAGAGAAGTGGCAGAGATGTCAACAGGTACTATAGAGGGAGGGGCTACGGGAACAGACTGCTGACTGATACCAGTGGCCAGCACACTCTTCATCACCTCGAATGCTCCCCTCCCAGGCAGGTCCGAGAGAACCCGTTCCGAAGAACTAGGAACTCCAGGGACCACCGAAAGGGAAGTCTCCGAGGCAGATGTCGGAGCCGAGCTCACCAAGGCTGAGGATCCAAGGGGAAGAGCGGGCTCGGACAAGGGTCCGATGCCACTCACCCCCTCAGAGGAGACCATGGAAGCCCGACCACCGAATCCCTCTAAGGAAGGTCTCGAAGAGGAGATAAGAGTAGAGGCTGAAGGAACAGAAGGGGGTATCCGTCCTCCAGCCGTAGCAGTAACCGTTCCCGAAGACCCCAACTCCAAGCTCTGGTGTAGAGTTGAAGGAGGAATTGTAACGGGGTGTGGACCAACAGTCGTCTGTTGAGACGGACTATGTAACATTTGGGCCAGTACCTGTGACTTAAGTAATCTACTGACCACTCTCTCTAGGTCATGATCTGACAGTCTGGATGACCTTGAAGATCGGCTCCGATGGCTCCGTTCGAAGAAGAGGTGAAGCCGGGCCGAAAGTACCGGCTCCAAGGAAGAAAAGCACGACCTCTTCCTGGACTGAACCATCGGAACCGATACTAAAGATCCTGTCGGAGCCGACTTCGGAGCCGACAGGAAGCTCGATGTATCGGCTCCAGCCGAGCCGATACAGCCACCAAAGTAACGGTGTCGGAGCCGATCGGGCCGACACCGATGCCTGACACATGGGTGTCGGAACCGATCGGAGCCGACACGAAGTGGTCGATGCAGATTCGGCACCGATAGCCATCGGTGCCGAAGGCTGTTAAGCCAGAATCGGCTCCAGCCGAGCGATCTCGACTGAACGAGTCGGGCCGAGGCCGCAGGCTTAGACACAGAAGTCTGGGCCTTGGAAGATTTTGCTGATTTTGGAGCCGACTTAGCCGGAGAGCCCTCCGGCAAGAAGGCCCCTGAGTATCAGCTTGTTGCGTCTTTCCTGCAGGACTCTCTGGCTGAAGGAATGACAAATAGCACAGGAGTCCTGCAGGTGAAGAGGCCCCAGGCAATACAGGCAAGAAGTGTGACCGTCTGTCAGAGACATCTTCTGACAGCACGAGTCACACTTCTTAAAACCTGAGACCCTCTCCTTTGACATGGTGCTTAAAACACACACACACACCAGTCAAAAAATTTAAATTAAAGAAAATACCAAAAAGGTATTCCTAAAAATAAACACACACACACCCTAACAGGGAGGGGATGGGATGGGTAAAGTTTGACTAAAAAATATTAAAAGAGACAGGGAATTTCTGTCAGGAAATCTAAATAATTAAATTATAACTAACAATAAAGTATTTTTTTAACAAAAGGGGGCTTTAATATTAATAAAGTGAATCACTTACCAGGAGCTGGTAAAAGGAGGACCTCATAAGCGAAGCGGCAAACGAGATCTGGGTACTTACCGCCTTGCATCATGGGATATGGGGCTGCCTCAAGCTGGTAAAAGTGACTCTCGAGCTTAGCAAGTGCCGAGTCGGAGCCGAGGGATCGGCTCCGAACCCATCAAGCAAGAATGAAGGCGAGATTGACAACTTAACATGGGAATTTTGTAACCCTTGGATATAATCGACTGTACCCATTTGTCTTGTGTGAGAGAAAGCCAGGCTTCTGGGTACAGCGATAACATTCCCCCGACTGCCTCTGAATGTGGACAGTCGGGCAGCTTCTCAGGGATGCTGGAAGGGTTTGTCAGAGAGAGACTCTCTGTTACCCTGATTCTGCGGACATCCTCTGCCTCTAGGGTGGCGTCTGTTCTTGTTCCCCCCTCTGCCTCTCGGGGGGAACTGACCTCTTGCGTCAGGCGTGACCCCCTGTGATTTGCAGAACCATCACCCTTTTGATCCTTAGGATATGGTCTAGACGGGGTTGAAAAACGGACTCCCACAGCAGAGAGAGTCTTGCCATCTTGTTCGCATCTGGTCAAAGTATCTTTCACTTGAGGTCCAAACAACGCCGAACCATCAAAGGGGGAGTTAGAGAAGGACGCCTTGAAGGGGTCTGCGAAGTTGCAAAGCCGCATCCAGGCATGACGCCTTAAAGCCACACCTGTGACTGCGGCTCTACTCGCTCCATCGGCTGCATAGGAAATAAGCCGCATAGAGGAGTTGACAATGGAATTTAGGGTTCCTAGCTGGGAGTTGATTTTGTCCTGAGATCCCACAGCTGTTGGATCCTGTAGGGCATCACCCATTTCTTTGAGAATGTCTCTCTGAAGGCGGGTGAAATGGCACAAGTAATTCAGCGACCGCATGGCGAAGGTCGCTGAAGAGAACATCCGCTTGCCGTACCTATCCATAGTCCTAGATTCCTTATTAGGAGGATGGATAGGCACTGAAGGATTGGCCAGTTCCTTTTTAGTGGCTGCAGCCACCACCATGGCATCAACTGGGACACCCTTAGTAAAAAGTTGTTTATCTGATGGGGCTGTGATAAATTTGGAAGGCCTCCGTGGGGTGGGTTCCATCGCATCAGGGGCCGTCCACGCCTTCCGCGACACCACTTCCATGAGGGGGTCAAAAGGCGGAGACACCCAGGAGGTGGAAGGGCGAGAACCAAACGCCTCCAGGTAAACCGACTCATCCTCGGAAGGATTGAGGGTAGACCAGTTCCCCCTCTGCTTGAGAATTTCAAGGATGTCAGAAAAGGAGACATCCTCAGAGGGGGACCGTGGGGACCCTTCCGACTCATCCAAGTCGGTATCAGATGTGATGGACTCAGGGGAGTCCACATGCTTCCTCTTACATGTCCTCTTTCGAGGGGGTTCACCTGACGGATCAGGGGAAACCTCGGAAGAGGAGGATATTCCCAATGGGGAAACCTGAGGTGTTGGATCTCTACGGTCGGGAATGAGAGAGTGGGTAGAGACCACAGCAGGCACTACAGTGGGAGGAGCTGATGGAGCTGACCGTGGAGCAGGCACTGGGGCCAGTACGCTCCTCATGACCTTGAAGGCGCCCCTATCAGGCAGGACAGAGGGCTCCCACTCCTAAGAAATAGGAACCCCAGCCAGCACTGACAGGGATGGCTCCGAAACCGATGTCGGGGCCAAACTCACCAGCGCCGACGAGGAAGCCCCCTCGGAGCCGACGAGGAAGTCCAAGCACCCGGATCCCTCCAAGGATGGGACCATGGAAGAGATCGGAGCAGACGACGGAGCCGAAGGGGGAGGTATCGGCTCCGTCTCGACGGTCATGGCTCCAAGGAGCTCCGGCTCTGAACTCAGGGGCAGAGTCGGAGGAGGATTCGTAGATGATATGGGTATAGCCACTGTCTGTTGAGACGGGCTATGAAGCATTTGGGCCATTGCCTGAGACTTTAGGAGTCTGCTAACCACCCTCTCGAGGTCATGGTCAGAAAGCCTGGAAGACCGAGAGGAATGGCTCTGATGACTCTGCTCCGAGAACAAGGGCGATCTCGGAGCCGAGTGAATGGACTCCAGAGATGGAGACATAGATCTCTTGCGGGTGGAAGATGGCACCGAGACTAGTGGTGCCGATGTAGCCAAAGACACGTCGGCTCTGGCCGGAGCCGACTTTGAAGACAGAGTCTTGGAGGCATCGACTTCATCCGGAGCCGATGCAGAAGACTGCGACATAGACGTATCGGCTCCAGCCGGAGCCAATCGTGACGCAGTAGGTGAGCCACCAGCCGAAGGCTTGGAGCACGGAGCCAACGGTTTGGATGGCTTCGAAGGTTTCCCCGGCAAGGACTTAGCCGGGGAATCTTCGGGCTTTAATAAGCCCCTCAAAATTAACTTATTCCTGCGCTCCTGCAGGACTCTTGGACTGAACGCATGACAAACAGAACAAGAGTCCTGCAGGTACAGGGGTCCCAGGCAATACACGCAAGAAGTGTGACCGTCTGTCAGCGACATTTTCTGACAGCACGAGTCACACTTCTTGAAGCCTCAGACTTTAATGTCTTTAGACATTAAGCTGTCAAGGGAAGAAAAATCTTCCTTGGAAAGTTAAAACACACACACACAGTAACACACGAACAAAATTAAGATTAACAAGAACCAGACACACAATTAACTGTCCCAAAAAAGGGAATGGGAAAAAAACGGAAAGGGCCTAAGGCCTAACCTTTACAGGGGAGGGATATAACTTTTGGGATTAGGGATTAACAAAATGGGAACCCAACGGAAGTGGCATACTAAGGGGGTTAAGAGCTAGTCTATTTTTTAAATAAAGAGGAAAAATCCTAAGAAAGGAGTAGAAAAATCTGAAATTTTTCATTGACCTGTGGAGCTGGTAAAAAAAAGCACCTCGCTAGCGAAAGCAGCAAATGAGATCTAGGTAGTTAGCGCCTAGCATCATGGGATATAGGGTTGCCTCGAGCCGGTAAAATTAGCTCTCAAGCTTTAGTATAGGCTGAGTCAACCCATCCAGCAAGAATGAAGGCGAGATTGACAACTTAACATTCTCAGTTTTTCCCTATGTGCTCTGTCCTCTAATTCTATTATTGTTTTGAACGATCTCTTCATGAGCAGTCTCATATTCAGCCAGCCTTTTCTTCACTTTAACCTCTGATTTTTTCAGCTTTATCACCTTATCTGAAAATCTATTTAATGCTTCTTCCATTTTTCCAGCTTTTTTTTGTTTGTGTTGATATACTCCATCAATGTTTCATTTATTTTAACCAGGTCTGTGTGCAGTTGTCTTATATTTTCCTGTAGGTTACTGGAAGTCATGTCTGGAGGTTGTTAAACAGCTGCAAAACTTTCCCTAGTCAGTGTTTCTTCTTCACTTTTTGTAGATGTGTTTTTTTTCTGGCATCTAGGCAGTACACTTATTAGCCAGTTACTGAAATTTACCCATAAACACAAAAGTCTACTGGTCTCCTCTGTTGACTTACTGTTTTCACACTGGGAGAGCTACAGTTAAGCTGTTACTCAATGTGCAGCCATCTTGGAAGCCACCTGTAGAGTGAGATTGTTCTGAGAAGCTATATCCCAGGTTTCCACGAGTAGTCTGCTAAGATGGTAGGATACAGTCCCCCTCATCCCCCATTTATATACCACATGACTACAGTGCTGTCTATAAACATCTGTAATGGTCCTGGTGGTCACAAATGATTGAGATTGATGAGAGCATTTATAATGTCAATATCCTTTTTATGTTTGTATGTTTTGGTCTGTCTTTTCTGTACCCAAGTCCTTGCACTGTTATCTCCATACACACTGCTCCCCAAGCAAAGTCTGACGTGTCTGTTTTTTCAGACTGTGCTGGAGCCGGAAGGAAAAATGGGAGACATGGATTCTAATAAAATTGGTCACTTCATCATAGAACCTCCCTTTTCACAAACCCCAAAACTGGAATATGGAATGTCAAGAGATATGGATGTTGGGAACAAACATATTTTATGGAATCTTGATAGAGGAATGATGAGAATCATACATGCCATAAGATTCTGATTCCAGAGAAATTCCTGTGCTGGCACAATAGTCTAAGAGAAAAAAAAATGTAGACATAGATTTAGATACAGATCTACTTTTTCCTGTGAAAGAAAATCTCTTTGAACCAGGTGTCTATGTGTCTATCAGACATCACAAGGAAAACAATCCTGTGAGAAAGAGTTAAAAAATAAGTTATTTACTCACCATAACATTCTATCTATGTTGTCCATTTACATTCTTCCTCAAGCTATGGGTACAGATCCGATCCCTTGTGTTCACCTCGGCCATTATAATAACATAATTTATATAATAATAATGTAGTAACCAAAAAAACTCTCAAGCTTCTCCCTTACCCATAATGCACCCTTCCTAAGTAGCTCAGATCTTGTTTGCTAACAGAAGTAAAATAAAATATCATGAGGATCCAGAGAGACTATATATCTGGTGCTCAGTACAATGGAAGTGCCAATCTAAGAACACTCACTCTTGTAGGAGTTCAAAGGTAGGGGGCCGGTGGGTGGAGAATTGAAGAAGAATGAAAATGGACAACACAGATGGAACATTATGGTGAGAACATAACTTCGTTATCTGATGTTATCAATTTTCATTCTATCCTCAAACTATGGTACAGAGTCCCCAACTACTTTAGATCCTGGGAAACATGTTCCTCAGCAGCACTGAAACAAACGATGCTCTGCCTCTGGAGACCAGATCCACTTTATAATGAGTAACAAAGGTATGGGGAGTAGCCCAAGCTGCTGTTGCACATGTCATAAACAGATGCTCTAGACTGGAAGACAGATGAAGTTGTCATCACTCTAGTTGAATGGGCTTGTAAAGGTTTCGGTAGGGCAATGCTCAAAAGATTATAAAAGAAAGAAATACAACTGGTGAGCCAGCTGGACAAGGTTACTTTGGTGACTGGTTTACCCAATTTAATATCAGAGAAGGAAACTAATAATTAGTCAGATTTCCTAATATCCTCGGTTCTATGAAGGTAAAAATGCTGTTGTCTGTGAACATCTAATAAGTGTAACAAGTATTCACCTTTGTTCTCAAATTTTGGAAAAAAAATACTCGTAAATTGATGGACTGATTGATATCTGTCTCTGATAACACCTTTGGTAAAAAAAAGATGGTTTCGTGCACAGAGATACTCTGTATTTGTGAAAAATCAAATATGGTGGTAGGGAAGACCAGGCTTAAATATCTGAAATTCTTCTTGTAGAAGTTATAGCACCAAGAAAATAGTCTTCCAAAAAAGGAATTTGAGATTGCACTTAATTGTTAGTTCAAAAATTGGGTGTATAACAGCCTGCAGCACCAAGTTTAGGTCTCAAGGGGGAGAAGGGGCTTTAAAAGAAGAGTTCCTCTCAAAAAAAGCTTTGCAGATTTTATGTGAAGCAACTCGAGAACCTTGGAAACCAATGTGAAAATTGGATATTGCTGCTAAATGAACTTTCATAATCTAAGAAAATGAGCCTTGTTTGAAAAGTTGGGGTAAAAAATCAAGAATATCATGAACAAGAGCTAAGAAGGGATCAGTGTTATTCCACAGTGCCTGGTGAACAAATATTTTCCATTTACTGGAGTATAGTTTACATGTAGATGGCTTATAAGAAGGAGGAGTATGTGTCGAATTGGAGAAGAGAGCATGGGCTGTTTGGCTGTTAATGGAATTGGAGAAACCAGGCAATCAGCCTGAGATTGGGTATATCTGGGTGTATCATGCCCATTGGGTGAGACAGGAGGTCTGGAGTTGGATCCAGAATCAATGGTTGGTGAAGTAAGTAAGGCCAAATGAAGGTGAACGAAATCTGTTGAGGCCAATATGGTGCAATGAGGATTACTTTGCTTTTTAACCTGGCTGCTTTCTGTAAAAAGTTTGGGATTAATGGAGTCAGGGGAAAGGCATACTGAAGTCCGGAGGGCCAACTGTGAAGAACAGCATCCCTCAGTGACTCCTCACGAGAGGGAATCAGGGGAAAATAGCTTCTACAATTGTTGTTTAGGGGAGAGGTGAAAAAACTCACATCAAAGCTGTCCCCCCACTAATGGAATATCCTTTTCATCACAGTTTGATTGAGGGAACATTCGTGAGGTAGAAGAATGCACGTGCTCAATTTGTCTGCTATCAGATGGGAATTTCCCAGAATGTGTGTTGCTATGAGAAAGCAGTTGGATGGGATCACCCATTGCCACACTATGAGAACGTCTCAACACAAGGAGTAGGATCTGGTTCCTCCTTGTTTGTTGATGTACCAGAATACTGACATGTTGTCTGTTTGAACTGTAACCGTCCCCAAGGGGGGATATCCTGGAAAGCCTGCAACTCTGAAAGCACTGCTCTCATCTCTAGGATGCTGATATGCAACTGGCCTCTGTAGGGGACCAAGTGCCTTGGACTGTTTTCCCCAAAAAATGCCCTCCACCCTAGTTGGGAAGCATCCATGGTCACTGTGGCCTTGGGCTGGGGGAGAATAAATGGACAACCTTATAGAATTTGATCAGAGTGAATCCACTATCTGAGATTTTTTTTGCATATATTGGTGATCCCTATCTGAGCTACACTGGGTGGTGAAGGATAGATCACTGCACTGATAGCAGCCACTGCAGAATTCTCATGTGAAATCTAGTCAACGGGAATAGTGATATTGCTGCTGCAATGGACCCTAGAGTTTTTCTGTGACATGCAATCTGATTGTTTCCATTCTTGAAGGGAAGAATGAGACATTTTTTTTTGTGTTGAGAATTGCTCCTACAATGTTTAAAAGGATTTCTCTTATTTTATGTATATCCTCAGACATGAACATATCTGGAGAATGAAGTATCTTGCCTCAAATAGTTGATGCCTGGTTGGGGTGGGGATGAGCCACTCATCTAAATATGGAAATACCCGGAATTCATACAGTCTCAAGTGAGCTACCACTACTGCCATATACTTGGCAAATATCACTGGGGCTGTGATGAGATCAAAGGGCAGCACTCTGAACTGATAATGACTGGCTCCCAGCCAAAAATGTAAGTAACTTCTGGATCGCTTGTTCATCTTTATGTGATAAAACGCATCCTGAAGGTCTCCGAGCAAGTTCAGCCATGTTTTTCCAAAAACAGAAGAATGGACTGAACTGTGACCATCCAGAACTTGCTGCTTCAAACCTAACATGTTCAAGTCGCTGAGATCCAAGACTGGTCTCCAGTCCTCTGATGTTCTGTAGTCCTATCTCGCCTTCATTCTTACATATGGGTTTGGAGCCGATCCTCGGCTCTGACTCGGCCGATTACAAAGCTCAAATTCTCTAAGTTAGCTCGTGGAAAGGTAGGTATCCCATAGTGCACTAGTAAGAATCCCCAGATCTCGTTTGCCATGTCTACAAGTTCAGAAATGCTCTTTTTCTTGGCTGTGGCTAAGTTGGATATTTGGCTTATTCAAAATTGTTAGTGTGGTTCTTTTTGACTAGAATAGTTAGTTTATAATTAATATCTTACAGTTGTTACCTAGTAGTAGTAGTTAGTGTGTTTTCTATCTTTTATTGCAAATTGTTATTGCAATTGCTGGCCATCGCTTCCGCAGGCATTATTTTCTCACTGGTATCCCTTCTTTCTGTGTGCTAGTTATTACTAAACTTTTTCTTAGGCATGGGTCCATTTTTAGTCAGGACCTATTCTAGCTTTGTCGGTTGCTTGCTTGTTTGTTCCCTATCTCCCCTTTCCTTCGTTTCAGGGCTAGGCCCATTTAAATTAGAAGACCTAGTCCTCTATTGCCTTCCCTTGTGTGTTGTTTCCTCAGCAGAGCTAGGCCTGTTTAAGTAAGAGGACCTCATCCTCTGTTGTTTTTCCTTGTGTGCTGTGTTTTTTCTTGAGCAGGGCTGGGCCCGTTTAAGTTAGAGGACATAGTCCTCTGTTGTTTTCCTTGTGTGCAGTGTTTTTTCTTAAGCAGGGCTAGGCCCTTTTAAATTAGAGGACCTTGTCTTCTCTTCCTTTCATCCTCTATGTTTACCTTTTGTGATTGTATTTGTGACAATATGTCTAAAGAATCTAAAGATCATAAACCTTCGGGTTTTAAAAAGTGTCTTAAATGTTCTCAAAAAATGTACCTGACTGACGGACATATCATTCGTGTTTATTGCCTGGGAGCCATACATCTTCAGGAGATGTGGGGGTGGCCTAATGGATAAGGTGTTTGCTTTACAAACACAAGGTGCAGGGTTTGAGTCTCAGAAGGGATAATTGGCTAGGTTTAAAATGGCTCGAAAGGGGAATTAGACTAGTACTAATCTATGAACCTATGTACCTTTTGCCACTCCTTTAGCTCTTGGGTTATCCAGGAAAGGAAGAACAAATTGATCTTGAAAGGTCTCCTTAAACCTTCCTTTGAGGAGGATTTAGCCAGCTCTTCATCATCTCATTCCAGGTCTCCCTCTTCCCAAAAAGAGAAGGCCAAGTCGGTCAAAAGACATTCTCCCACACCGACTGTTTTATCTGGTCCTCCACAAAAAATTATTAAACTGGACAAGCCTTCCACCTCTTCAGATCCTCTGCCTTCGGAGCCGGTCGAGGTTATTGACATTGACACTCCAGTTTCGCCCCCAAATGTTTTGGAGCCGATTACTGAACCCATACCTCGGAGCCGGTCTAGAGATTTATTACCGGTATCCCCGACACTCAGATCTCCGATTTTACAGAGATCTCATTCCCCTACCTTGCCTTCCAGATCCTCCAAGTGTCTTTCAGAAGAGGATGTCAAGAGAGTGGTGCTTAGACTCTGAAGTCATCAGTGCTAGCAAATTTGTTGCGGGCTCTGACCCAATCGGTTCCCGATCCCTCTAAGGCCATATTACCTGCATCTGTTCCTCCTCTAAGCCATGTCAGTCTTTTGGAGCTAGAACTATCAGTGCCGTTTGTTGTGGAAATGTCGGTTCCAGCACCCCTACGGTGTGACTCGAAGCAGAGTTCCGCTCCGAGACCTTCGGTGCCGTCCTTGGTGTTTAGGAGCCAAAGCTCACCAGTCAGCCCCGACAGGGAAGCTCGGACCAGAACTTCTTCGGTTCCGAGCCTATCTCTCGGTGAGTCGGCTCGGCTGAGCTCGGATCCTACATCTATCTCGGAGCCAATTGCTCTAAAGCAGAGAACTACTTCTGCTTCCTTGGAACCAGTGGCGTCCTCAGAGCTGGAGAGATCTGCCTTTGAGATGATGAGAAGCGTGTTGTCTAGGTCTTCAGCTCCACACAAGGGTACCAGTGCTCTTCCTCCTCAGGCTCCGACCTCGGTTTCAGCACCATCTCTCTCTCTCTTGACAGCAGAGATCTGCAGCCTCAGGTGCCCCCATTGGGTGGCCCCCAGTCTTCCGAGACCTCCCCAGAATACCCTTCTAAGGAGCCTCCTCAGAAGAGAACTTGCAAAAGGAAGCATGTAGACTCCCCTGATGAGTCCATCACCTCTGAAACTGACCTCAGGGTGTCAGAAGGGTCCCCTAGATCATCCTCTGATGATATCTCCTTCGTACATATCCTAAAGATCCTGAAATGGAGAGGTGGCTGGCCCAATGTCACCCCTTCTCATGAAGAGTCAGTGTACCTGAAGGCTTTTGTGTCTCAACCTTCAGCCTCTTGGGTGTCTCCACCTTTCGATGAGCTGTTAGATTTAGTCAGTCGAAAGGTGTGGGAAACTCCTGATGCCATGGAACCAGTTCCCAGAAGGCCCAACAAATTTCTTTCAGATCCCAAAGAGAAAGAGTTTTTGACCACAGGTGTGCTTGTAGATGCCATGGTGGTGGCAGCAGCCACAGAGAAGGAACTAGTGGAAACTTCCTCATCTGTCCACCCACCAAACAAGGAGTCTCGAATGATGGACAGATATGGGAAGCGTATCTTTTCTTCAGCGGCTTTTACACTCAGATCACTGAATTACCTCACCCATTTTTCTAGGCTTCAAAGAGATCTCCTAAAGGAGATAGGAGATACTCTCCAAGGTACTTTAACAGAAGGAGTCCCTGAGAAGGTTACTGTTCAGTTGTCTACCTGAAACTCCATTGTTAACTCCTCCATGAGGCTGATATCTTATGCAGCAGATGGAGCGAGCAGGGTACCGGGTTCAGGAGTTTCCCTTAGGAGACACTCCTGGATGTGCTTATGTAACTTTCTGGAGCTCTTCAAATCTGAATTTACCAACACCCCCTTTGATGGTTACTCTCTGTTTGGATCAAAGCTAAAAGACACACTCATCAGATGTGAGCAGGAAGGGAAAACTCTCTCTGCCATGGGAATACATTTTTCCATCCCTTCTAGACCAAACAATAAGGGTCAGAGAGGCAGAAAAATTTGGTTCAAGAAATCTCAGAGATTTTTCCCTAAGACGCACAAGGTGATTCTTTCTCCAGAGGCAGAGGAGGAGGAAGTAATGGTAGACGTCACCCTAGAGGTGGGGGGGGGGTCCGCAAAACCAGGGTGGCCACGATTCTTTTCGTGGATGTCCCTATCAGCGCTCCTGACATGGGGCCCGACTGTGCTTCTCTGGAGTCAGTTGGGGGTCATTTATCTTTGTACCCAGAAGCCTGGCACAACATCACACAAGACAAGTGGGTACAAAGAATAATTTCCAGATGATACTCCATAACCTTCTATTTTCCACCTCATCCAACCAAGAAAATCCCAGATGTTCCACCCAATCACAGGGATCAAGCAACTATAGAAGTCCAAAAGTTGTTTCAAAAGAGAGTCATCCAAACCGTCCCCACAGACCAGATAGGATTCGGAACTTACTCCAGATTCTTTTTAGTGCCAAAACGAACAGGGGACTGGAGTCCCATTTTGGATCTCAGCAAGTTAAACGAATCAGTAAAGAAGTCCAAGTTCCGAATGGTAACACTGCAGCCTACAATCCCTCTGTTAGGGAAAGACAACTGGATGTGCGCCATAGACCTCCAAGATGCGTACTACCACATAAAAATGGACAGAGCATCAAGGAGTCAATTACGCTTCTGGCTGGGAGTGAGTCATTACCAATTTCGTGCTCTGCCCTTTGGTCTCACCACAGCCTTCAGGGTGTTCACGAAATGCATGGCGGTAGTAACAGCTCACTTGAGACATCTTGGATTCCAAGTGTTTCCATACCTGGACGACTGACTCCTGACTGCCACCACCAGGCACCTTCTTCTACACGCCAGGGATTCAACCATCCGAGTCTGCACTCAGCTAGGCATTACTATAAATTGGGTAAAGTCTGCCTTGTTGCCTTCTCACTATGTGACTTTTATAGGTGCAGAAGTAGACAACGTTGCAATGGTGGCTCGCCTTCCTTCAGACAGAATACAAAATCTAAGACAACAAATATGCAGTCTGCTTCCCCAACACAAAGTCAAAGCGAAGACAGTGCTCAAACTTCTAGGAACCATGGCCTCTACTATAACTCTGGTTCAGCTAATCAGACTACATATGAGAATTCTACAATGGCTACTCTTTTTCCAGTGGTCTCTTCAGCAACTGCCTCTGTCTCATCCCATTTTAATAACAGAATCTTGCAAAAAAGACCTTCGTTGGTGGATCCATTCCAATCAACTAACGATAGGGAGATCATTCATTCCACGCCAACCCATTGCTACTGTGACCATGGATACCTCCCAGATAGTGTGGGGGGGCATTATTTAGGAAGGACAGTCCAAGGCACATGGCAAGAACATGAGGCTCACTTGCATATCAATGTTCTTAGAGATGAGAGCAGTATTACTAGCATTGCAAGCACTTTGCAACTTTCTTCTTCTAGGGACAATAGCAATCCAATTAAACAATATGTCAGTGGTATGGTATATAGCCTTTATTGGAGCCTTGAGCTGAGGTGTGTTTTTGGTTTCAGGTTTTCTTTTCACTTCGGTCATCCATTACGTTTTGATGGTATATAAACAAACAAGGGGAAAACCAGATCCTAGCCCCTTTGTCGAGAGGCAGTGGGTGATATCTTCCCAACGCTTTCTAGTTGCAACGCATATCCTGGGGAGAACCAATGTGATAGCTGACAAGCTCAGCAGGGCAATCTTGATGCCTCATGAGTGGTCTTTGAATTAGAAAGTCGCAGAACAGATTTTCAGCAAATGGGGACAGCCTTGCTGCGATCTGTTTGCCACCCTAATGAACACCAAATGCAGCAGCTACTTATCCCTTATCCCCCCTCCAGGGGAGATGCCCAGAGATGCACTTGTCCACAATTGGCCCTCGGGATGTCTTTCTGCTTTTCCTCCCTTTCCGCTAATATCGAAAGTGATTCAGAAAGTAAAGGCCTTGAGAAGAAGAATGATTCTTATCACTCCTTACTGGCCTCATCAGATTTGGTACCCCTTTCTTGGGCCTCACCTTCTGGATGATCCATGGACTCTGGACCCAGTACCAGACATTCTGACACACATCAGGCACATTCCATCCCTGTTTCCACACCCTCAACTTGACAGCGTGGCTGCTCCACTTCCACCCCTAGTCAGGCTTTATGCTTTCTCCCCTGCAGTTACTAATATCCTGACATCTTCACACAAACCTTCTATGAGAAAATTATACACTAGCAAATGGAAAAGATTTTCTCTCTGGGGATGAGCTAAAAACAAAGATCCATACATAGCCTCCATTCCCTCAGTGTTAGAATTTCTAAACAAACTTTTTCATCAGGGATCAGCTGCTGCTGTTCCAAAGTTCAATTAGCAGCTATCTCCAATTTTCATTTGGGACAACATGAGCCTAATCTTATGGTGCACAAATTGTGTACATCATTTCTGAAAGGCACTACCCTACTAAGACCTCCTTTTCAAAAACCTATACCTCATTGGGATCTAAATTTTGTGTTTTCAAAACTTACCTCATCGCCTTTTGAACCTTCACATACTTGTGATTTAAAGTTCCTTTCATGGAAGACCATTTTTCTGGTAGCCATTACATCCGCCAGAATAGTGTCAGAGCTGCAAGCACTCTTAGTCAAACCTCCTTACTTGATTTTTCATAGAGACAGGGTTTCCCTTCACACAAATCCGTCCTTCATCCCTAAGGTTTGTTCTCAATCTAATATGAATCAAACTATTGAACTGCCAGTCTTTTTTCCTAATCATTCATACAACGCAAAATATAAGTTCCATCAACTTGATGTACACAGATATTTAAGGTTCTATCTACATAGAACCAAAGCATTTAGGAGATCAGACCAATTGTATGTATCCTTTTCGGAGACGAGAAAAGGTATGCCAGTTTCCAAGATAACATTATCAAACTGGATTTCAAATTGTATATCTTTTATTTACTCTTCTAATAGCAAAGAACTCCCATTTAAAATTAAAGCTCATTCCACCAGATCTACATCCACATCTGCTGCTTTTCAAGCCAGAATTCCAATGAACAGTATTTGTGCAGCAGCAACTTGGGTTACCCCTCATACTTTTATTACTCATTACAAATTGGACTTGGCCTCCAGGGAAGAGCCTCCTTTGGCTCCACGGTTCTTAGGAGTATATTCCCGTGAGCCACTTGAGAAAAAGGTGCTAGGGATGCTGTCCCATATGTAAGAATGAAGCCAAGATAGGACTACAGAACATAAAGAAGTTATGTACTCACCATAATGTTCCATGTTTGTAGTCCATCTTGCCCTTCATTCATATGAAGCCACTCACCTACCCCCATCCATGTATCCTTGGAGGATCTGGAGACAAGATAGAGTCTATCTTCCCTAGGGTTGGAGACCTTTCATCTTTGTTTTTCCTTGTGGAAATACCCTCTATCACTTTTATAGACAGCAGCAAACAAGATCTGGGGATTCTTACTAGTGCACTATGGGATATCTACCTTGCCACAAGCCAATTTAGAGACTTTGAGCTTTGTAATCGGCTGAGTTGGAGCCGAGGATCAGCTCTGAACCCATATGTAAGAATGAAGGGTGAGCTGGACTACATACATGGAACATTATGGTGAGTACATAACTTCTTTTTTCTTTGGCACTAAAAAGAATCTTGAGTAAGTTTTAGTTTCTCTTTTGTCTGGTCGGACCTCTTGGATGACTCGTTTTTCTAGCAGCATTTGTACTTGAATAGCTGCCTGTTCCCTCTAACTGGGTGGAACATCAGGGATTTTCCTGCAATGGGAAGGAGGAAGGGAAAATAATATAATATAACCACTGGAAATGATCCTCTGCATCTATATGTCTGATATTATTTCTAGCCAGACTCTCTGGTGCAGGGACAGTTAACCCCCTCATTGCCTCTATAGGAGGGCAATCAGGCCTCTGTTCAGGAGTAATGGAAGGATCTGTCAAAGAAAGTTTCTCTGGACCCTTGGTTCTGTGGGGCTCCTCTGTTGCAAGGCTGGCGTCTACCATTGGATTCCCACCCTTTGCCCCTGGGGCAACTACTTCCACGTGAACCTTGAAAAGAGCTTTTTTTATTTTAGAGGAAAGGGAAAAGGGGAATACCGACAATGGTAAGAAAGATTACATAAAGTGTAAAAGGGAGAATACTAACAATAATATTCAGAGGTATTAACAGGGGAAACTGGGATACAGAAGGTTAACTTCAGAAAACTAGCTGAAATTAAATTACTTTATGGCCAAGCAACAAGAAGATGTTATCTTTCAGTGCAGCAGGAGACATAATGTCTCTATTAGAGAAGTTTTCTCTATTGTCTTGGAAGTGTTTTATTGTTTTATGACTTCCAGGATCTGCATGGATCTGAGGAAAAGCCCTTGTCAATGTATTTTCACAGGTGGATGCCAAACACTGCTAGCTTTCAGCAGTGGTGGGTTTACCTGGGATAGAGTCAGATGACAAGAAATTATGTCATTCTGCAAGCTATCCCAGCAGTAGTATTTGAGATATTAATTTAAGAACTCTCTTAGAGACTCTGCATTCTGCATTCTGTCTTTGACCTAACAACATCAAGATCCACTCATCACATCTGCCTTGCTGCTCTAATTAATTAAGTATACTAGGGTATAGTAATTTTCTTAGATATAGTCAAGAATATAGCAAAGCTTAGCTTAGATATTTTTCTTTTTTTATTTAAGACTGGTCTGCAATGTTGTTTTAAATACTTCCTATGATTTTGAACTCTGATGTCACTGTACATATATATGCAGTATTGTATTGTTCTTTTTATTATTTATTATTAAATATATTTAAACTTTTCATTGTGGTTGATCTGTCCAGAAATATTTAAGTTATGGGAGTACTTGCATATTTATTTGTGTAGGCCATTCCTAATAGTCTTGCTCTTGGTCAAATTACCATTTGTATTAATAGTAAAATTATACAGTAAGACTGGACACTCTTTGTTAAGGGCCTTAAAGTAGCTGATAAGAATGGCTGGTGGCAGTTATAATTATCTTATATTCTGGGCAAAAGGGGCCATAGCTAGTAAACCTGTGCCAGTCTTTCCCAGGTGTGTGTGTGTGTGTGTGTGTATAAATCAAACCTCAAAGAATCTACATGTCAGCTACTTGGGTAGGGACGCGAAGCACTGGTTGGATAGAGAGAGTGCTGGAGATCTTGGCTTGGCCTCTCAGCTGAGATCTCAACTCTATGGCTGTGCCAGTAGAGAGTCTTTTTGGGATCTGGAGAAAGAGGGAGAAACCAGCACCGGACCAATTGTGTTTCCTGTGTGCTCTTAAGGGAAACTGCACCTTACTGTGTGTGTACTTGTCATCCTTCCGATGTACATCCCCCACTGGTGCCGGTGGTGAAGATTGAGGCTCCTTGATAACGGGACCAGTGGTGGGGTGTCACACCCCCTTACAACTTTTCTAGTGGTAGTAGCCTTAGAAGTGGCATCAACAGAATCATACATACATTTCAAACAGTGAGCAGCCATTCAAGACACAAAAGCAATCAGTTGCAGAAATATGTTTTTCTCCCAGAAAAAGAAACTGATACCATAATATTCCTCAAGTTCTCAATAGAAGTGCCAAGCATAAACTTTAACAAATGAGCTTGAAAGTTGAGAATTCTAAAAATAAAAAGTTATGTACTAACCATAATGTTCCACCTGTGTTGTCCATGTTTATTCTTCCTCAACTGATGGGTTCAGATCCAAGACAATCTAGTTTGGCCACTTCTCCCAGATCAGCAGATCCGAGAACTCTTGAACTCCACCCTTTACACATAATGTCCCACCAACTTACCGTACCTCAGATCGAGTTTGCTGCCCCTAGATGTAAAAGGACAACAAATAACAGAAAAAAAAGCAGTGGCAGAACACAAAAAAAGAAGATGGAGCTCAAACACGGAACAGACGTTCCTATACAACTCTTAGATCTCTCCAGAAGGACAAAAGGAGGGGGTGGGAGGCAGGAAATTGAAGAAGAATGAAAATGGACAACACAGGTGGAATGTCATGATGAGTACATATCTTTTTAAACTGATGTGGTCATTTTCATTCATTCCTCAATGGATGGGACAGAGTCCCCAGCTACTACAACCCTGGGAGGCCAGTTGAGCCAAATACTGCTCTGTTTCCAGAAATGTATTTATTTATTTATTTTATTTTACTTTTGTTTACTGGGAAAGTCTGACTGGAAGCAAGTCCTTTTTCAGCAGAGGCCTGGGGAGAAAAGCTCCACATCTAAAAAAAGCTACACAGTAACAAAATTACAAATACAACTATACATGTGCATAGTAGTACAAGATAGTATAGGAGTATGTTTTTAGAGACAGGCAAATAATGAGTACACAGAACAGTAATAGACCTTATGAGAGATATACATATAGACGTATGTAAACTGAGGTGTCGTTACATTTACCTTATGAGTGATATACATATAAACATATGTAAGCTGAGATGTTATTACAGAATGAATGTCACAGTTAGCAGAAGTATAACAATATCTGGCTGCAGTTTAACTGCAAATGAGACATCCTTAGCAAGCATAAGATATAGTATGCACTTATGAAATCAAATTCAAATTGTAATGGGCAATGAAAGTGTGTGGATTAGCCCAAGTTGCAGCTGCACAAATGTGATCTAAAGATGCTCTGGACCAAAAAGCTGAAGAGACCACCATAGATCTTGTGGAATGAGTCCTAGGAGGTTTTGGTAAAGATAAACCTAATTTACCATAGACGAAGGTTATACAATCAGTCAGCCATTTGGTCAGTGTAACTTTAGATAATGGATTACTTAGTTTAGTAGGAGAAAAGGAAACAAATAACTAGTCAGGTTTCCTAAAGTCTTTGGTTCTGTGAAGGTACTCTCCTTTGTTAGAAAAAATTGGAAAGAAAACTGGGAGATTAATGACCTGGTTAACATTTGACTCAGAAGCTACCTTAGGTAGAAAAGATGGATTAGTTCACAGTGATGTCTTGTCTTTATGAAAAATCAGATAAGGAGATTTTAAAGACAGAGCCTGGAGTTCAGATACTCTTCTAACCAACCTAATAGTTACCAGAAAAATGTTTTTCTAAGATTGAACTTTCAGCCAAAGCTGACCTAAAATGTCTAAGAGAGATTGAGTTAAGGTCTGAAGCATTATATTTAAATCCTAAGGAGGAGAAGAATCTTTTAATGGGGGTCAAAGCAAAAAAAGTTCCCTTGAGAAAAGCCTTGCATAATTTAGAAGAAGCTAATGTAGAGTTACTTTCACACATGTGGAAATTAGAAATGGCATCCAGCTGATCTGTAATAGTTGAAAAACTAGCTCATTCATTAAGGACTGAAGCTAAAAATTTGAGGAAGCTTTATGGGAAGATTTATGATGGACTGCGGAAGAGAGCCTGGACTGCCTAGCAATTAGCAGAATTGGAGAAAGCATACGGTCAAGCCTGTTATGTCCAGATGAGTCATGCCTGTGTGGTGAGACACAAGTTCTGGAGATGGATCCAGAATCCATGGTGGATATAGAAGATGAAGTCAAAACAACGAGAACCAAATCTGACAAGACCAAAAAGGAGCACTGAGGGTAACTTGCTCTTCAACCAAACTGCTTTCTGAAGAAATTTGTGAATTAGTGGTAAGGGTGGAAGAACATACAGGAGTCCGGAGGACCAATCATGAGCTACAGCATCTCCTGGTGACTCTCCTGATGGTGGAATCAGGGCAAAGAACTTGCTGCACTTGTTGAGAGGAGAGGCAAATGGATCGCCCCACTGATGAAAAATGTTTTCTGTTACACTGACATTGAGAAACCACTCATAAGGCATCAAAATGGGCCTGCTTAGTTTGTCTGCAATCACAATGGATTTCCCTGGGATATGCACTGCTATTACAAAGTGACTGAAAGAGATCAGCCACTGACAAACACTCACAGCTTCTCGACAAAGAGGGTAAGATCTAGTTCCCCCTTATTTGTTGATGTACCAGACTACTAACCTACTGCAAAATTGAAAGAACAAAGCTGAGCCAAAATCACCACGGCTATAAGAAACTCCATTTTAATGATGAAATCACATAAAGGGGTAAGCGCTTTCACAATCCCACTGACCGCTTCATCAGACTGAATGTAGTTGGTTCACAAACTTACTTTTAAGCACATACTCATTAATTAAAGCATCAATAAATCAATTATACAATTACTCATCAATTCTATATAAATCAATTTTATATATATATATATATATATATATATATATATATGTATATTCGGGTACCTATCAAACCATCGACAACTTAAAATAAAGAAACTGACTCCACCGACAACTGAATTAACCGACAGCGCAAAAACGGATGTTTACAAGGTAAGGGGTGTAAATTCACTACTCAAGCCTACCATGGTTTAGGAAGGGTGGCAGTGTCATGCACACCATGGTAGGCTTGAGTAGCGAATTTACACCCCTTACCTTGCAAACGTCCGTTTTTGCGCTGTCGGTTAATTCAGTTGTCGGTGGAGTCAGTTTCGTTATTTTAAGTTGTCGATGGTTTGATAGGTACCCGTATATTCACATCATAAAAAATAAAATCACAAATGCAAATACATAAACTTGACATAATTAATGCCCAAGTGCCATATTGCAATTGTCCTGAAAAGGAGAGCATCTTGAAAGGACTGCAATACTAGGAGGACAGCTTTCATCTCCAGGACACTGATATGTATCTTAGTCTCTTCTGGGAACTATGTACCTTGTACTGCCCTTCCCAAGGAGCAACTCCCCATCTGAGCTGGGAAGCATCTGTGATCACAATGGCCTTGGGAAGGGGAAGAACAAAAGGGACATCCTTTGTGGAACTGGTTTGAATAAATCTCCCATAGAATATATCTTTTGCATGCTTGAGTGATCCTGGCTGGCATGGATAATGGATGCAGGGGAACGGATCCTTGAGTTGACAGAGTCCATTGAAGAATCTTCATATGGAACCTATCCAATGTAACAAAGGTGAGAGTTGCTCCCATGGAACCCAAAGCCTGTAGGATCAGTCGGGCTGGAAGAGATGAATTCTAGATAACTTTCTTTACTTGGGACAGTAGAGTGTTTATTCGAGTACAGGGAAGACAGGCTATCTGACTGACTATGTTCAAACACATCCCTGCAAACTCCAGAATCTGTGTTGGAGTGAGTTGAGATTTGTTGTAAAAAGAAGTTATGTTCTTACCATAACGTTCCATATTAGTTGTTCATCTTGCCTTTGTACTTACACGTGGGTATGGAGCCGATCCACTGGCTCTGAGTCAGCCGCTTTCCAAGCTCAAGATCTTTGAGTAGCTCGAGGCACAGTCCCTATCCCATGATGCTCTCTTACCAACCCCAGATCTAGTTTGCTGAACCCAGCAATAAAAAATATAACTAAGCACCAAAAATACAATATGTACATATGTATATAGCTATTTACAATTAGCTAAGAGATATTCTGGCTGGAAGGAAGGACACTAGTCAGACCAACCAGACCACCAGTCATACTCGTTCTTCCAGAACCCAGAGGGGGAAGGTGGGAGGGAGTGTAAGAACAAAGGCGAGATGAACAACTCACATGGAACGTTATGGTAAGAACATAACTTCTTTATGTGAAGTTGTTCAATCTCACCATTTGTTCTTACACGTGGGTAGCATCCCAAGCACCCTAATCCTGGGCTGCTCACGGGAGTACATTCCTGAGACTGGTGGAACCAAAGGAAGCCCTGTCCCTGGAGGACCTGTACACTTTGTAATGAGTGATAAACATATGAGGTTTGGACCAAGTAGCAGCTGCACAAACGGTGTTCAAAGGTAAATGGGCTGCATGAGCCAAAGACGTAGAAACAGCCCAGGTAGAATGAGCTTTCACTTCACGTTCTAAAGGTTGGTTAGCTGAAGACTATACAAATTTTATACAATCAGAAAGCCATTTAGACAATGTAACTTTGGATACAGAAAGACCCTTCTTATTATCTGCACAGGAAACAAAGAGTTGATCTGATTTTCTAAATTCCTTTGTTCTGTCCAAATAAAACCTCAATTGTCTGTGAACATCAAGCTTACGTAACATGCATTCCAATTTATTAGAATGATGTCTGGAAAAGGTGGGAAGCTAAATAGACTGGTTTAAATTAGCCTCAGAGCAGACTTTAGGAAGAAAGGTAGGATTTGTCCTGAGAGACACACTGTCGGGGTGAAAGACCAGATATGGAGGTATGATAGAAAGTGCTTGTAGTTCAGAAACTCTACGCGCCAAAGAGCCACCGAGAAAAATGTCTTCCAAGAAAGAAACTTCAGAAGACAAGATGATGCCGGCTCAAAGGGGGGAAGCATAAGTTGAGACAGCACCAAATTTAGACTCCAGGGAGTAACAGGATGTCTGATGGGTGGCCTAAGGTGATGATGAGTCCCTTTCAAAAAAGCTTTACATAATTTGTGGGACATAATGTTAGAACCTTTGCATCCCACATGAAAGTTGGATATAGCAGCCAATTGAACCCTTATAGTAGCAGCTGCCGCACCATCGTGAAAAAGCAAAGTCAAGAATTCCAGAATACTATGAATAGGAGCGACATAGGGATCAATACCATGCTGAGAAGCCTAATGAACAAATCGCTTCCATTTGCTGTTGTACAGTTTCCTGGTGGAGGCTTTATGAGAAGAAACTAGAATATGTTGTTCCATGGAAGACCATTTATATGACCTGGCTAGGTTGGGAAGTGGAGAGGCTAAGCTGTCAGTTTGAGGGAGAAAAGAGAGGGATGAAGAACTCCCAACGAATGAGTCAGAAGGTCTGGCACTGGGTCCAGAACCCAAGGTTCTTCCACTTGATATTGCTGAAGGAACGGGAACCATATCTGCCGAGGCCAAAACGGGCCTATCAGAATAGCAGTCCTTCCTAAGGTTTTGGTTTTCTGTAAGAATCTGGAGATCAGAGGGGTTGGTGGAAAGGCATAAAGGCGACCCAACGGCCAATCATGTACGAGCGAATCCCTTGGGCTATCCCCTGATGGAAGGTACAGGGCAAAGTAGCTTCTGCAGTTGGCATTCATCGGGGATGCAAAAAGGTCACAGCAAGGCTGGCCTCATCTGTGGAATATCATCTCTGCCACTTGTTCTTTGAGGGACCACTCATGAGGCAACAGAATGGCTCTGCTCAGTTTGTCCGCTATCACATTGGATGACCCCGGGATGTGCACTGCTATCAGAAAGCACCCGGTGGATACAGTCCACTGCCAAATTCTCAGGGCCTCTCAGCATAAGGGGTAAGACATGGTTCCCCCTTGTTTGTTGATGTACCAGACTACCAACATGTTGTCTATCTGTATTGCAATCGTCTCTCGAGGTACAGAGTCGTGAAAGTGTTGCAACACTAGAAACACCACTCTCAACTCTAGGACATTGATGTGCAAATGGGATTCCATCTCTGACCAAGTGCCTTGGACAGTTCTTCCCTGAAACAGCCCCCCCCCCCACCCTATTAGGAAAGCATTCGTGGTCACCATGGCTGAGGGAGGGGAAGTACAAATGGGCGACCTACAGTTACCTGGTGGCTGTTCAACCACCAAAGAAGGTCCTTTTTGCAAGCATTTGTCAGTAGAATCTTGTGTGTCATTGGAAGCTTCTGATAAGGTCACTGTGTGAAGAGTAACCATTGGAGTATCCTCATGTGCATTCGTCCCAGAGGAACCGCTATGAGCGTTGCTGCCATGTCCTAACAGCTTCAGAACCTGGAATGCAGGAACTCTTCTTTCCATTAACAAGTGGGACACTTGACTTCTTAGAGAGATTACTCTTGCTTGAGGCAATCTGACCAAGGTGGTGGTGGTGTCTAGTTAATTGTGTAATCTCTGGAATGAATCAGTTGATGCCTGGTGGTGGAGGTGAGGAGCCAGTCATAGAGATATGGAAACACGCGGAATCCTAAACGTCTCAGGTGAGCCTTGACCACTGACATGTATTTGGTGAACACTCTGGGGGCTGTGGTGAGACCAAAGGGCAGCACTTGGAATTGGTAGTGACTGGCCCCCAGCCGGAAACGCAAGTGATCTCTGGATGGTCTGGCCATTTTGATGTGGTAGTACGCATCCTTGAGATCTATAGAGCACATCCAATCGCCCGTTTCTAGAAATGGTAGTATGGATTGAAGTGTGACCATCCGGAACTTTTCCTTTTTGACAAAGGTGTTGAGTTTGCTGAGGTCTAAGATGGGCCTCCAGTCCCCCGTTTGAACTAAAAAGAACCTGGAGTAAGTTCCGAATCCTATCTGGTCCACCGGGACTGGCTGGATGACTCTTTTTTTCTAGCAGCTTGTGAATTTCTGTGGCTGCTTGATGCTGCAGACTGGGTGGAATATTTGGGATTCTTGTACAAATAAAAGGGGATTCTGAAAATAGAATGATGTATCCTCTGGTAACTATGCTTTTTACCCAAGAATCTGATGCAATTCCTAGCCAGGCGTCTGGGTATAAAGCCAAGCGACCCCCCCCGACTGCCTCCTGAGCAGGACAGTTGGGCCTCCTCTCAGAAGCGCTGATAGGCTTGCCAAGGAACTGCTCCCTGTCACCCTGGTTCTGCGGACCCCCTCTGCCACCTGGGCAGCATCTACCATTATAACCCCCTCCTCTGCCCCTGGAGGGGTTTCACTACATGTATTTTGGAAAGCTCCTCTGGGTTTCCGAAACCACATTTTTCCACCTTTCTGCCCTTTGGGGTATGGTCTAGTAGGGGTGGAAAAACGGACTCCTTTGGTAGAGTCTTTCCCTCCTGCTCACACCTAGTGAGAGTCTCCTTGACTATGGGCCCAAACAAGGAAGAGGCGTCGAATGGGGTGTTGACAAAGGAAGACTTGAAGGCTTCTGCAAAGGAGCATAAGCGCATCCAGGATTGCCTCCACAGAGCTATCACTGAACCTGCTGCCTGGTTTGATCCATCGGCTGCATAAGAAGTGAGCCGCATGGACGAGTTCACAATAGAATTAAGGGTGTTAAGTTTTGCCGTCACCTTCTCAGAGACAGTATCATCTGTGTTGCCCTGTAGAGTATCTCCAAGCTCTTTGAGGAGATCTCATTGAAGATGGGTAAAATGGGTTAAATAGTTAAGCGATCTCATTGCAAATGTTGCAGAACTAAAGATGCGTTTCCCGTATCTGTCCATCATCCTAGAGTCTCTGTTAGGAGGATGAACAGAAGAAAAGGTTTCTGACATCTCTTTCTTGGTGGCCGTCGCCACCACCATGGCATCAACGGGAACTCCCTTAGTAAGAAAAGACCTGTCTTGGGGGGAGGTGATAAATTTGTTGGGTCTCTGAGGGATCGGTTCCATGGAATCAGGAGACTCCCATGCCCTTCCAGCGACCAAATCCATTAATTCATCAAAGGGCGGAGAAACCCAGGAGGTGGAGGGTTGAGACCCAAAGGCCTTCAGGAGCACCGACTCATCCTCAGTAGGGGTAAGGGACTGCCAGTCGCCTCTCTGCCTTAGTATTTCCAATATGCCTGCAAACAAGACATCCTCCAAGGGGGACCGTGGGGAATCTTCTGATTCCTCTAAGTCAGTGTCTGATGTTAAGGATTCCTGAGGGGAATCCAAATGCCTCCTTTTGCACACTCTCTTCCTAGGGACCTCATCAGTGGGGGCATCTGGTGAAGTCTCCATAGAGCAGGGGTCACCCGATGGGGGTCACCTGAGGCTCTGGGTCTCGACAATTGGTAGTAACCTGTGATGTAGAGACAGAATGCAGCCCTTTAGGGGAGGAAGAGGAAAGACCTAAAGAGGTAAAGGTCTTTGCAGACATAACCCTCCACATGGCATCAAAGGCACTGGTGTCTCGGCCCAAGGAGTCTGCCAGTTCCGAGGAAGATGGCAACCTCCTCGGGGTTGAGGCCATGGGCTCCAAACCAGAGGATGGAGCTGAGCTCATCTGCGCCGAAGCCCCGAGAGGGAGAGTCAGAACTGAAGCCTCAGTTCGACTCGCCCCCCCCCCCCCGGTAACAACGAGAGAGTGTCAGCTCCGAGATTCTTCATTTGGAACTGAAGAAATCAAGGTCGACAGGGCTGAGGGCACTGGAACCAGCCTCGACTCCGAGGGTTCCACAACTATCAGATCTTCTCTTTCCAGCTCCAAAGGCTCGACTAGCCTCGGAGAAGGAGTAGAACTCATAACAGGGAGGGTCGCAGGGTTTGAAGTCAGTTGAGACGAAGCCAAAAGCAATTTGGCCAGAGCCGGGTTCTCTAAGAGCCTCTGCACCACACGGTCCACATCAATGTCCAAAAGGGTCCTGGAAGAACAGGTCGAAGGAGCCGAAGCAGGCACCGACCTAAGGATTGGAGACTTCAACACTTCCAACACCGGTTCCAACACTGGGATTTGGCTCCAAGATATGAGTTCGGTGCACGGCTCTGAAGACTGAGGAGCCGGCAACTGAGTCTTCCCAGAGGTCCTTGGAGCCGAGGACCTGGGCTCCGAGGACACCTTTGAAGACTTCGGCCCTTCGAGGACTTGGAGGTCTGGTCAGTCTTGTCCAATGCTTCCTGAATGTCTGGCTTCAACAGCCTTCTATCCACCAACTTCCTTTGCCTTTCTAATATAACCCTGCCATTGATGGAGTGGCATATAAAGCAATCCTCTTGTAAATGTACTGGCCCCAAGCAATACAAACAAGAAACATGATTATCAACAATGGACATTTTCTGCCCACAGGTACACCTCTTAAACCCCTGATTTCTATTTTTTCAGGCATGACAGAATCAAAACACGAATTATCAGATCCCTGACAGAATTATCAGATAAACAACTCTAGAAAGTTCAGATCCCTGAACAACAATCTAATAAGATAAAAGTTTAGATAATAACACCAGTATGCTCAGATCATAAAGAAATAGTCTAAATATGCACTCTATGTGACAAACAACAAGGGGATAGGGAAAGCAACCTGACAGAGCCCTGTCAAGTAAAACGCCAACTAAAGGATGGCCAAAGGCCTAAGAGCAACCGTTCCAAGTTTTAGAAAAAAAAAAATATATATATAACACTGCAGTTAACTCACTGAAAAAAAACAAATAGCTGAAATATATCTAAAGAACAGTATTATCAGATCCCTGATAAACTATATGTGTATATATATATATATATATATATATATATATATATATATATATATATATATATATATATATATATATATATATATATATATATATATATACATATATATATATATATATATATATATATATATATATATATATATATATATATATATACATACATATATATATAAGAAATTTAAAGGTTACTGGCCCGAGCTTCTCCGAAGATCGTGCGATCCATTGCAGCGGCAAACTAGATCTGGGGTTGGTTAGAGAGCATCAATGGATAGGGCTGTGCCTCAAGCTACTCAAAGATCTTCAGCTTGGAAAGCGGCCGACTCAGAGCCAATGGATCGGCTCCGTACCCATGTGTAAGAACAAATGGCGAGATTGAACAACTTCACATTTGACTGTTATTACCAGATGAGAACACAACTGGAGCAAGTAGTCCTTTGCCTGTATTAGTTGATTCTTGGTTGCAGCTGTAAAGAGCCAGTCATCTAGATACAAAAACACTAGGAATACCAGCAGTCTCAAGTAAGCTGCTACCTCTGCCATGCATTTGGTGAAAACCCTTGGGGGCTGGGGTTAGACCAAAGGGCAGTTCTCTCAACTGGTAATGTCTAGCTCCCAGCTGAAAGCTTAGGTATCTCCTGGAGCGCATGTTCATTTTGATATGATAGTATGCATCCTGAAGGTCTGTTGAACACATCCAATCATTCTTCTGCAGCAAAGGTAGAACGGTCTGAATCATGACCATCTGAAACTTTTTACACTGAACAAACTGCTTTAACCTGCTGAGATCCAAAATTGGTCTCAAGTCCCCTGTCTTTTTTGGTACAAAGAAGAATCTTCAGTAAGTCCTGGACCATCTCTGCTCTGGGAGGACCACTTGGATGACTCTTTTTTTTCTAGCAGCCTTTTTATTTCTAGAGATAATGCTTCCCACTGAATGGGTGGAACATTGGGAATTTTCTTCATAACTGTGGGAGGGGCTTGGGAAAGTTGTATGGCATAAACTCTGGATACAATCCTCTGCACCCAACAATCTTTTGTGATAGTGAGCCAAGCTCTCTGTTGCAGGGATAAATGACCCTGACTGCTTCCAGAGAGGGACAGTCGGGCCTCCATTCAGGAGTCCTGAAAGGGCCTATCTGAGGAAGACTCTCTAGATCCCTGATTCTGTGGACCATCTTTGTCATGAGGCTGGTGTCTTTCATTTGAGCTCCTCCCTCTACCCCTTGGGGGAACCATCTCCACATGAATTCTGGAAAGGACCCTGGGACTTCTTATGCCACATCTTTTTGCCACCTCTTTAGTTCCTACAGAAGGGCCATTGAGGTGTAGAAAAATGTACACCAACAGCAGGCAGGGTCCAGCCTTCATGCTCATACTTGGAGTGTGTGTGTTCGTAACCTTAGGGCCCAAAAGAGAAGATTCGTCAATGGATGCATTGACAAAAGAAGACTTTATGATTCCGCAAAATCACACAGGCGCACCCAGTCATGTCTCGTGATGGCTTTGCCTGAACCTGCCTCGCGTGAAGTACCTTCTGCAGCATTGGAGATCAACCTCATGGATGCATTTGAGATAGATTGGAGGGTGGCCAGCTGCAAGGAAATTCTGTTCCCATCCTCGGAGGACATGGACCCAGGCAGATTTGGTAAGCTCCTTGTTCAAATCCCTTTGCAGTCTTATAAAATGTACCAAGTAATTCAGCAACCTAAGAGCAAAGGATGCTGAGGCATAAACATGCTTCCCAAGTTTGTCCAACACCCTAGACTGCCTATTAGAAGGATAGACAGAGGAACTCTTCTAGTTCCTTTCTTGTAGCTGCGGCAACAACCAAGACATCAACAGGCACTCGCCTGCTCCAGTGTGTACAGTTTTTTTTGGGGGGGACCAAGAATATTAACCAGTCTCTTAGGTACTGGCTCAACAGTATCCAGTTCCTTCCATACCTGCTAAGACTAAGTCAATGAGCTCATTGGCTGGGGGGGGGTCACCCAGGAAGTAGACGGGTCAGACTCGAAAGCCTTCTGGAACACTGATTCCTCTTGGGAGCAGGGTATCAAAAGACCAACCACCTTTTTGTTTCAAGAACTCTAGGATATCTCTGAAGGAGACACTGATAGGCGGTGATCTGGGGGATGTAGTAAGCACACTGGTGATGCCCAGATAAAATCACCAAAACCTTTATTGAGAATACATAGTAAAACTTCACTGACTAAGTGCTTTCACCCTGATAGGGCATCTTCAGAGTCAGTCTACATGTTTAATCACAGTCTTTAAATACACCTTGTAACTGTCAGTATAATCAAACATGATTGAATACAATAAATCCATCATCTCAAACCTTTAAACGTTAACCATTCGGTTGTCTATTAAACTGCTTTTTATAACCTTCAAAACTCAACCCTTCCTCACACAATACACAGTAATAACTATCCTAGAGGTTAGGGAATGCCTATGGCAGATACGATTAGATGCCAGTAGTGCCCCAGGCAACAATGACACCCTATCTCTAGCCTGTATTTTAAAATACAAGGCAGCTTGTATTTAATACAAATGAATAACGTTTTTTTTCCCCTTTCTCTTTTGGGTATTATATATACAGGTTATATCCATTGATTTTTTAACATTTAATTTTATTTACTGTCATTTTTTATAAATACTATTGAGCTTTTGTAAGGTATATTAGCACTCGTAACATTACCTTGTGTTCTGCTATATTACTGTGTATTGTGTGAGGAAGGGTTGAGTTTTGAAGGTTATAAAAAGCAGTTTAATAGACAACTGAATGGTTAATGTTTAAAGGTTTGAGATGATGGATTTATTGCATTCAATCATGTTTGATTACACTGACAATTACAAGGTGTATTTAAAGAATGTGATTAAACATGTAGACTGACTCTGAAGAAGCCCTATCAAGGTGAAAGCGCTTAGTCAGTGAAGTTTTTTTACTATGTATTCTCAATAATGGTTTTGCTGATTTTATCTGGGCATCACCAGTGTGCTTTCTACTTTTACCAGTCTTTTTATGTCTTTGGAGCCAAAAGGTGATCTGGGGGATCCCTCCTCCTCATCAAAATTAGTATCCTCTGTGAGAGATTCCAGGGAGGAATCTAAGTGCCTCCTTTTGTACGTCCTCTTGAGAGGGACTTCCTCAGTGGGGTGTTCAGGGGATGTATTGGAAGAGATGACAACGCCCTGATGGGCTGGCTAGAAGCTTGCTTTGGTTGGCTGTCCCAGTGGAAGAGATGATCAAGGCTCAGGACACAGAACAGTATGAGGTAGGGATGTCTGATCCAGTGGAGGCAGGGTTGTCTGTTCTTTAGGCATGGAGAAAACCCTCTTCACAACCTTGAAAGTGGAACGCCTAGGTGAAACAGAAGTTGATGGATCCATAGCTTAAATCTCTCGGACTGTCAGATCCTACAACCCCATCATCATGCCACCTGAGGATGGAGTAGGACCTGAGCTATCCAGTGCCGAGGTTCCCAGGGAAAGAGATGACTCCAAAGGCATCAGAGTCGACTCCAAGCCCATGGATCCAGCACCACTGCTTCAGCTCCAAGAGACCTCTGGCTCTGAAACACTCAGTGCCAGTACATTCAGAGAAACCACTGGAGTCGAAGAGCAAGCATTCTTTGGATCTGAAGTAGATGCCCCCAGGGATCTTGGATCCAATAACTCCAAAATGGAATGACATCTCAGAGAAGGAGTTACCAAAGGGGAAGTGGACAGTCATCAGCTCACAGGCCAGAAGGAGTGGGAGCCGGGAAAACCCCCAACTGTATCTGCGCTCTGAGGAACTTCCTCAGCATCCTGCCCACATCTGCTTCTGAAAGGCTTCTGGAAGACCTAAGTGAGGAGGTAGTGGAAGGAGCCCTAGAATGCCTTTGAGGCAGCTCCTCTAGGAATGCAGAAGACAGCCTGGATGAAATAGGATCTGAAGGAAGCAGAGGGATCTGGATCCAGGGAGATTTTGAACTTCGAGCTACTGGATTCAAGACCAATGGATCTGACTTTTTTTAGAATCTTGGCAGGGGGCTGCATTGTAGGAGCCGAAGTTGAGGGATGATCAGAAGACCTTTTCTTGGACTCCTCATCCTTAGTTTAAGAATCAACTTCTGCCTTTTCTTACTTCTTAGAATTTGTGCTATGTATATTTTGTATTCTTTGTGATTGAGCAAGTTCCTATGGACATTAGGGGTGGACCTTGGGAGGCTGGAACTTTTTTGGCAGGTTACCCTTGATTCTGGGAGATCACCTGGGCTCAACGAGTATATCAGCATTGCCCCTCTTTTAAAACTTAGAGCAGCTAAACTGTGATTTTATAACCTATTGGTTAAAATGTGCACCAACATCAAATTATGCTAAACTTGTACTGCACTGTAAAAAATTATTTATTGTGCTTTTATGTAGATTTACTACAATAGTTAGGTATTGGTGCTATACAGTTACAGCATTTTATGCTTTTTTACATCTTATATTGACATTCAGTTAGTCTATCATGAATTTACACTTTATGTACTTTAGCATTCTTGCTTCTCACGCAGGAGACCCGGGTTCAGTTCTTGGCCATTTGGATGTGGTTTACCTTTTGGCCACTAGATGGTAGTATTTACATACTGTGTTAAACTATTATATATTTTTTTAAAAATGTTTCTATATAAAACTTTTTTACTGAGTCACTTCTTACCTGAGTAACTTATTTGTATATTATTTTTATAACTGTTCAAGTGGTTTTAAGGTATGTTTAAAATTTGAGTAACACTAGTGAATGTATTTGTGAAAATTGTTGACATCTCAAGAAACATTTTGAAGGAACTATGGAGTTTAACCTACTCAGTATGTGGTTCTGATTAACTTAATTAATTGGGTTCACATGATTGGATGAAACTTTTTGAATTTAGTTTTAAAAGGAATTTGTGAGTTTGATGTGTGTTATCTGATGACGTCTGACTTGGTTTGGATGAAAATGACTCTACCATTTTACTAGCATTAATTATTGTATGGAATAAAGCCTTTTTTGAATACATTGTGCTGTCTCTCCACTTGTGTGTCTTTCTTTACTTGATTTTGGCTTTTTTGGGCACACTATCCTTGAAACTGTGGTTACTTCTTAGAATGAGCTTGAGTCCCTGCCACAGAGGAGGAGAAAGATTAAGGGGCAAGAGACCCTGCAGAACTAATCTGTTCTTATGGTCAATCAATGCCCTAGAATTAAAACCAGAACACATATCACAGTCTGTGTCAAGGTGGGATGGACCCAAGCAATAAACACATTCCCTGTGGGCATCAGAATTTGGGATCTTATACCCACAGGAAATATACTTTTAAACCCAGAGGTTTCTCTGGCAATTATAAGCGCTACCAACAAAAGGCAGATACAACAAGTTCTTAACAAAAAGGCCAAGAGGCAATAGAATTGCACTTAACTATATCAACAGACAAATATTTTTTTTAATAAAAGGAAAGAGAAAGGGGTAGAAAGGAGAAAACACAAAGTACTCAAAGGAGTACAAAGGATTGCCAGCAATGGTAATTAAAGAATTACCAAAGACACTAACTTAGCACTAAAAAAGGGAAGGAAGGATGCTAAAAACAGTAAATTTTGTAAGGGAGGAAGAAGAAATACAAAATACCAAAATTTCAGTAATTCACAAATACCAATTAGAAGGAAAAATCTGAAGATTATACCAATATTGCTCAAGAGCTAGGAATCTGAGTCTGATACCTAACGGTGGCAAATGAGATCTGAGGTACATTAGGTTGGTGAGGCATTGTGGGTAAAAGGAGGAGTTCATGTTTTAGGATCTAATGATCTGGAAGCAGCAGCTGAGTTGGATCTGAGTCTCAGACCCGAACGTATCAATTGAAGGAATGAAAATGACATCAGATAAAGTGTTGCAGATGAACACATTTTTCCGAAATCTATCAAAAGCTTTCCCTTCCTTGTCAGAAGGGGAGGGATTGGTATTATCCATATATTTGGCAGCAGATGGGTGTACCAGTGAAATTATTGCTGGGTCTGATCTGGGTTTAAAATATAAAAGATTGTACAGAGTTCCTCAGTATTACAAGTTATCTGCTTTCTTGGGGGCAACAGGCTGACTTGTCAGGCAGGTTTCAAGCCATGATAAATACAACTTCCAATGCTAAAAGAACAGGAGGAAATGGCATAGGTTCAAGACATTCCAGTTACAATAAATCATATTATCCCTTAGAGACAGTGGAATGTCTTTATGTTCCCAATGAAACAACTGATTCATTCTGGAAATAGTTTCAGCATAACAGAAAACTTCCAAGGGACTGTCAGAAATCACATTCTTCACATAATCTAAATCAGAAACATGAGGAGAAAAAAACAGAAGCTACTCTTTCATAATCATTGTGTGGTTCAAAATACTGAACCTCTTCAGCAAATGAAAAATCCTTTTCTCTTGCAATAAACAGCTAAACTGGAAGGGTCAAAAGCTTGAGCTAAACCCTGAACTAATTCCAATAAATCACTCCTGTCCAAAGTAACTGAGACAAAAGAAGACATATGTCTATGTTTTTGTTATTTTTGACTGGAATTTCAAAAGTAGATGATCCACTTTTACCAGACAAAATCTCCCTAGGGACCATAATTCTAGTTTGGCTGGGCAGAGATGGGCAATCCAACAGCTACAGAGACCATGTCTAATACCCAGTTCATGGTGGCTTTAGGGACTACACCAGTGGAAGCCAAAGAAAAAGATGTATGGTTTGAGGAACCAGAAATGGTCATACCAGAGTTACCAATCAGTGGCTGAGGCACTTTAGCAACCTGCTGTGGTTGCAAAGGATGTTTATTAATTTTCTTCTTTTTTGTGGCAGATAGAAGGAAGAACTAAGAAACTGGTGTTTTTTCCATGTTAAAGCTGAAAAAGATGTCTGCTTCCCAGAAAAGCCTAGCAGCAGCAATCTGTAAAACAATTAAGTAGTAAAACAGTCACTTTTTCCACAAAAAACACAACAAAATACACTTAAAACAGTAATCCAGACCCCAAAGGTAAAAGAGCACAACTTTTACCAAAGTTAAGGTACTTTTAAATTAGTTTTAACAACTTTGTTTCTACAAAAGTAAAAAAAAGTGATGCTCCTGTTTAAAATTTACTTAAAGTCACGTTAATCTATAAAATACCTTTTCTTAGCATAAAGTATTTAATTTCACAAGAAGGTTCAATTTTGGTTATAAAATAACAAGTGGAAGTTTTTTTCCCCCCAAAGGGATCTTGTCTTCCAAGCAATGGAAAGCATTAGCTGGTTGTCAAACGTCAAAAGCCAGCAAGAGTGTACTTTGGCAGCAGGAAAGCTCTGAAGGACATGACTCCCAGGCCATCCTTTTTCTTCAGCTCATCTTGAGATGAATAATGATATGGCAATGAGGAAAGTGTCCTTGAAGCTTTGGAAGCTGTCTGGCTGTTATGCCTTGTGCATGATTATCCATATGGCTAAGGCTACTGCAGCATGATTATCCATATGGCTAAGGCTACTGCAGCATGATCAGTGTGATGAACATCTGCTTTTTGTAATGTTCTACTATGTCCTGAGGAAGAAAAACACTCATGAGGGATGTGTCCAGTCGACATGCCAGAAATACTATCCTGTGGAATGGAATGACAGAAGATTTCTCTGTGTTCATCTGAAAATCCAGACTGAGAAAACGGGTTTTTACCCAAACCAAATATTCTTTACAACTTGTGAAATAATCTTCAAAAATAAGGCAGTCACCTAAATTTGGCAAAATGCGAATGCTCTGTAACCTGCAATGGCTATTACAGGAGACAGACACTTTGTAAACACTCTCTGAGCTATTGACAAACAAAAGGGCAAAGCAGAAAATTGAAAATATAAACAAGACCCAGAAAAATGTAAAAAAAAATCTTATAGTTTGAGTACTGTAATGTGATAATAAGCATTTTTTATATCCACAGTTACTAGAAAACCGACAGAAAAAATAATTTGTAACAGAGACTGCAGGGAGAGAGACAGAAAGAGAAGGAGAACATTTTGAACTTTGGGATCTTGATAAGAAGGTTTATAAAATAAAGGTCTATGACATGTCTCCAGGTTCTTTCCTTGGCATCAGAAAGATTTTAAATAGAATCTGTTCCGTTTTTGATTTGGTGGAACAGATTCTATAACCCCCTGAGATAGCATTTGATCTAGGGTAAGATAGAATATTGTGGTTTGATTGGATGGATGAAGAGACGTCCCTTAAGAAGGATAAAGAGAATCACACTACTAGTTGTGAAGAGAAGTCCCTTGAGAAGGATAGAGAGAATCACACTACTAGTTGTAGCCATTTTGAATGATTCTCAGAACCCAAGAGTCTGAAGTTATCTGGTGCCACAAATGAAAATGGAGACCTACACTTTGGAAAAGCTTTACATGATTGTCAGGGTGGAGTGGAGAAACATATGAAGGGGCATATAGTCAGTCTGATTTCTTAAGATTGTTCTTGCTTTTGGGTGGAGCATACTTTTTTCTTTGAAGCTCCCTGTCATTCCTTTTTGAAATTTTGTTCCCTTTGTCTTGCTGAGAACACCTATTCTGTTTCCTGAAAAAGGAATCTGAACTAGAAGAAAAGTTTCTATTACATTTTGGCAAAGAGTATGAAAAATCTGGGTAATGCCCTTAATTAACTTTCCTCTTTCATCAAACCAATAAGGAAGGACTGAATAACATTTCTTTAACCAGGGGAGCACTTATGATCTCATCTTTGACATCTTCTGGTAAATTCTAAGATTGTAGTCAGGCAAATCTCCTCATTGCTGACCCAAAGGCAGCTGATCTAAAAACAGCATTAGCAGTATCGTAAGCTCATTTTAGAGAATGTTTGGTTACCTAAGGCACAGAGCATACTTAAGAAGTCAGAAATGCCTTAGTCTTTGAAGAATGGAGGTCAGAAATTAACATTTTCATACTGTCAAAGGAAGCTGGCAGAAACTTAGACATGTGAGACTGACAATTCACTACTGTGAAGCCTAAGGTAGAAGTATACACATTCTTCCCAAACTTATCAAAGATTTGCCCTAGCTTGTCAGAAGGAATCAGACTAGCTGCCATAAGGAGTTTGGCAGAAGCTTATTTTGACAGAGAAATTACTGCAGGGTCTGACAGGGGGTTAGAAAAATTGGAATTTGTGGGTCTGGGGTACCTTATATTATTTATCAGACTTCTTGGGAGCAAGAAAGACAAAACCACAAAACAGGATACCAAACTGACTAAGACAAGGCAAGATCCATAGCAAATATGAAAAAGCTTTATTAACTCTAGCATCTCGGCTTCTACAAAGCCTTCAGGGTACTCCTTGAATGTTTTGTAGTAGCCAAGGTGCTAGAGTTAAATAAAGCTTTTTCATATTTGCCACAGGTTCTTGCCTTGTCTTAGTCGTTCTTGGGAGCAAGAGGCTGACTGTCAGAGAAACTGCTGACTGAAAATAAGGCATGATCTAAGGCTGGTAACACAGGAGAAACAGCTGCAAGTTGAAAAAAATCCACCTGCAACAAATCCTAATATCTTTGCTAGGATTCTGTTTTTTTTTTCTTTTTGCTCCCACTGAAACATGTCCTTCATTCTGGTAATATTATTAGAAAAAGACAACTCTTCAGGAAGGGAATCTGAAGAATAATTTTCCTCAGAGTCAGGTTTCTCATTCTGTGGCGTGTGAACTTGAGAAATGCAGTCTAAGAATATCTTCTGTCCCTCAGATTTGAAATGAGAAACTGAGAGAGAGTAAAGTATTTACCATTTTAAATACTGGGAAGACTCAGTATTTAATGACTGAAAGACTCTAAATAAATCTTCATCAAAGCCCAGCCAATCCTCTTTATATGCTTTTGGTGAGGATAAATGGCTTACTTTATGTTTCCTTTTTTATGAGACCCACCCTCCCCAGAAAAAGAAGTGTTTCATGGATAGTCCATTCCTTGGGAGTGTAGCTCCTCCAAGCAGCTTAATGAAGGAGTATCTCCTGGTCCCCTCTCTGATGCCAGCAAGAATGGTTCTTCCTTACCCAACGGGCAGTTCAATAGCCACAAAAAATATCCCTAGCCTTTAGTGGCTTTTTGAAGAGCAATACCAGAAGGACTGAGAGGAAGTGATGAGCAATCCAGAGAATATGAAATGGCTATGGTGTAGTCACTCATCAGTGGTTGAGGGGAAGGGGAAGCTGGAGTCAAGACCACAACCTCCCGATAACTCTTCTCATCTTGTGGCTAATGGAGGGGAAAGACTGATTTTAATGGACCCAGTTCAATGACTTTGCATTAAAAGTTGACTGACGAGCAGCTAGCAGAGCCTTGAAGTGTTGTGGTCTCACTTCTTGACAGAAAAGATAAGTTCTGAGGTAAAATCATTTAGTGACAACTTCCCAACACACTAATCAGCACTTAACAACAAATTCTGAAAGAAAAGTAGCAATTTTCCTCACAAAAAAATGATAAATTAGAAAGGAATCCCCCACCAGGACTCAGCATCATCTGTCTATAGAAAAGGGTGCCTGACAAATGGAAAGCAGAGTGTAGGAAAGTCAGGGAAACAACCTAACTGAAAAATAAGTTCTGAGTAAAAAAAAAAAAAAATGCAGGACTGCTCCCAAGCCATATGTCTTAGTCCCTGGCTATATGATTTGATAGAAAACTAAATCTTTTTCTTACAAAAAAATAGCTATTTGATCTCACAGGGATCCATGACCAAGACCTGTAAGATTTGAGATAAAAGTTTAGTGACAACCACTAAAAACACCAGTATTAGCCTCTAGTATAAATTTATGACAGAAAAGAACAACCTTTTTTCACAAAAATGGTTGAAGTGTAAGGTATTTTCTAACAGGGTGCTTATCTGCCCTGCCTTGAAGAAGTGCAATCCAACTGTCAATCACTCAAAGCTTGTAGGAAGAGTGCACCTCAATGGCAAGAAAGTTCTGAAGTTTAGTTGCCCTAGCCACTGACTTTACACTGCTTTCCTCAAATTGCACAGTGGCTAAAGCACATGGAAGGTGCCCTAAATCTTTGGAAGCTGGCCAGCTGGTCTGATCCCTGACAGGACATTCCATATAGCTTATGGTACTGCAACAATGATCTAATGATGAACGTCATGCAACAAATAGTCCAAACTGTATACAACTTCCTTGGCACAAGCACCAAACAGGGTAACACTTTCAACCGACTATTCTGAAAGTTATACTAATTTTTTTATGAGGCTCTACAAATTAAATGCTAGTTGAAAAATAAACTGTGTGCCATGTAACTGAATCAGTATTTAACATTTGGCTATTGCTGAAGGAAAAAGAAAGGAATTTATAAACAGAGGACCATCTTCAGATTACTCTAAGAGTTGCCTGGATGGAAGTATAGTAGGAAACAATAACGATCATACTTTTTAACTTTCCTTTCAGATTTTATTTATTTATTTGACAATTTAATAACTGGGTGGGTGAACTGGTCCAGAGACTCTTTTTAGTTAAAATCCAGGTACAATAGTTACAGAGTAAGCATGCATTCAGTAATGAATTATACAAAGTTGCAATACATAATTAATAAGGAAGATGATAAGCTTAAAACATTATGGGAGTCCCTTATGCTTGAATGAGGACTAATAGATAAAGAAGTTATGTACCTACCATAACGTTCCATGTTAGTTGTCTTCATCTAGCCTTCTTTCTTGCTTGTTGGGATCAGAGCCGACCCTCGGCTCCCACTCGACCATCTCCTATAGCTTGAGAGCTGTTTACTGGCTCGAGGCTACCCCTTATCCCATGATGCCTAGCACTAGCTACCCAGATCTCATTTGTAATAGCTAACCCCAGACGTAACAAGAATAATGTGACCAAACTAACAGGTTGGGCATATCTGTTATACTCTTTAAATCAGTAGAGGAAGCAAACCAGAAAAACTCAGCTGATGAAATCTAAATTCCTCTCGGTCCAATAGGACAGGGAGATGGAGGGGGGACGCAAGAAAGAAGGCGAGATGAAGACAACTAACATGGAACGTTATGGTAGGTACATAACTTCTTTATGTTAAGTTGTCTATCTCGCCTTCGTTTCTTGCTTGTTGGGACAGTGTCCCTAGCACCTATAATCCTGGGTGACTCATAAACAGACTCTTCAGAACAGTGGAACCAAAGTTAGCTCTATTCCTGGAGGTCATGTCTAACTTGTAATGAGAAATAAAGGTATGAGGATTTGCCCATGTGGCTGCGGCACAGAGTCCATGGGTAATCTAGACTGGAAGGCTACAGAAGTAGCTAAAGCCCTAGTAGAATGTCCTTTCGGTTTGGCAGCCAATTCTTTGTTCCTTAGTTGATAAATGAAGGTGATAATGTGTGATAACCACCTAGACAGGGTCACTTTGGAAACTGGAAGACCTTGTTTACCCTTAGCATAGGAAAGGAAGAGTTGGTCCGACTTCCTTACATCCTTAGTTCTGTGCAGATAAAAACGCAATTGTCTATGAACATCCAAAAGGTGTAATTTGTATTCTACGAACAAACCAAAAACCAGAACAGCTGTAAAGTCAACCACGAAGACACGAATCTCCACCAGTAAGTTTATTGAACAACAAGGCACGAACACAAATCTCCAACACTGACCTAGGTTTCGTCCTGTGGACTTCTTCAGAGTGTTGGAATTCAGCACAATAAATACTAACAACAATTAATCAATTAACTGATTAGATAACTACACTAAACTGTTAACCACAATAATGAAAGATAATGACTGGTAAAACCTACTGTTTGCCCTAAAAACTAAACCTAACCCAACTCACAAGATTTACTACATAAATAATGACAACCATAATATACAAAAAAGTACATCTTTGGTTGTGAAAATAGTTAAAATTTTTTGTAATATGTTGAAATACATACTAAAAAACCAAAAGATATTAAAAAATACACCATGACCATTATCTAAAAAATAACGGTGAAACTGACCGTACAAATTAATAAGTATTAATACAATGTTGTTAAAACCTCGTGGGGTTACCCCAATATGTTTTGAAGCCTCAAATAGGGTTTAATAGATATGTATTCATTGAGGCCTGGATAGAAATGTGCATTCAAAATCATTTGCCACTTGAGCTCACATACATCAAGATGGAATTCAGTTAACCTACCCTGTTGGTCCCGTACCAATTGTTCTATTATACAAAAAGAAAATTTATGATCTTTGTGTATTGTAATATGTCGTGCCAAAGCATTGGTGGGCTTTTGGTGTTGAATGTCCAGGACATGCTCTTTAATTCTATCCCTGAATTTTCTGCATGTCTTGCCCACATAAAATGCCATGCAGAGTTGACATTTTGCAAGGTAGATTACATTGGTAGAATGGCAATTAAATTTGCCCCTAATCCTAATATGTGTATTATTTATAGTTATTTTACTACCTGTTTGCATGATGAAAGCACATGTGGAACACCTACCACATTTGCTGTTACCTCTAATAATATTTGTATTGGTGTCAGGATATGTAGTACCTCTCTCAATGATTTGTTTTAAGGCCCTGTCCTTACGAAAAATAAACTTAGGCTTCCGTAATGCAAAACCCTGAAATTCCTTGAGCCTAATAAATGATCTCCAGTTTTTTTCTATAATTTTAATGATACCATCAGTGTCTGCGTTAAAAGTAACTACGAACAAGATATATTCATCTCGTAAGTCGTACCTCTTCTGATTGTTGGAGTCATCATTAAATATTGAATGTGAACTTTTAAGTATAGGCTGAATATGTCCACCTTCCCTTTTTGTTTGTATTTCGTTCCTCACATCCTGACATAAAGATGTGGGATAACCTCTGTTAGTAAACAATTGGATCATGAATTCAACTTCTCTTTGAAAATCTATGTCCTCACTGACCATACGTGCTGCCCTGATTAATTGTCCTTTTATAATAGATTTTTTTCTGATGCTCCGGGTGCCAGCTGTCGTAATGCAAGTAAGAATTTGAAAATGTAGATTTTCTAAATATTTTGGATGAAATGCAGTTGTTGTCTTTATTATAGGTTCGACTTACATCTAGGTAACTAATTTGTTCTTTATTAACTTCATAGGTGAATTTCAAGAACCATACTGTTTGATTAATGTAAGCTATAAATGTCTCCAAAATTTTCTTCTCACCCTGCCATATGATAAAAATGTCATCCAAAAAGCGGGTGTACAATTTAATGAATTACTTAAATTCACTGTTGAAAACAAAGTTGTTTTCCCAATAAGCCATGATCTTTTGGTTTTTTAGTATGTATTTCAACATATTACAAAAAAATTTTAACTATTTTCACCACCAAAGATGTATTTTTTGTATATTATGGTTGTCATTATTTATGTAGTAAATCTTGTGAGTTGGGTTAGGTTTAGTTTTTAGGGCAAACAGTAGGTTTTACCAGTCATTATCTTTCATTATTGTGGTTAACAGTTTAGTGTAGTTATCTAATCGATTAATTGTTGTTAGTATTTATTGTGCTGTATTCCAACACTCTGAAGAAGTCCACAGGACGAAACCTAGGTCAGTGTTGGAGATTTGTGTTCGTGCCTTGTTGTTCAATAAACTTACTGGTGGAGATTCGTGTCTTCGTAATTTGTATTCTGCCTTGTTGGTGTAGTTAGGGAAGAACACTGGAAGGTCTATGGATTGGTTTAGATTATTTTCTGAACATACCTTAGGAAGGAAGATGGATTAGTTCTCAGTGCTACCCTATCCTTGTGAAAAATTAAGTATGGAGAACGAACGCTTAGTGCTTAAAGTTCTGATACACATTTGGCTGAAGTAATAGCTACCAGAAAAAGAGTTTTCCAAGATAGAAACTTAAGGAAGCATGAAGCCGCAAGTTCAAAAGGGGGCATAATCAAGGAGGTTAATACTAAATTAAGGTCCCAAGGAGGAGGGGGAATCTCTCACTGGGGGCCTATGGAGATTAGTCCTTCTAAGAAAGGCTTTACACAGCTTATGAGACATGATATTCAGATTAGCAAAGCCAATATGATAGTTAGAAATGGCTGCTAGTTGAACTCTGATTGTGGCAGAAGTGGACCCAGAGTGAAAAAGCTCAGTTAGGAATTCTAAGATCTCGTGAACTGGGGCTGAAAAGGGATCTATGTTCCTAGCCTCCGCCCAATAAGAGAAACGTTTCCATTTACTAGCATATGTTTTCCTAGTAGCTGATTTGTGAGAGGATATAATAATATCATGCACAGCTGGGGAAATGCTGGGGAACCTGGCTAGGGTTGGAATTGGATCAACCAAGCTGTGAGCTGGAGGGTCTGGAGGGATTGATGCAGCTCTCCTGATTGATGAATCAGGAGGTCTGGAATAGGATCCAGGATCCAGGGCTGCTTGAGGAGATAACGGTGCAGAAACAGAAACCAAATCTGTCGAGGCCAGTAAGGAGCAATGAGGATCATTTTGCAACCCAAAAAAGTCGCTTTCTGTATGAGTTTGGGTATAAGAGGAAAGGGTGGGAAAGCATAAAGAAGTCCCTGAGGTCAATCGTGGACTAGGGCATTTCTGGGAGGATGACCGGGAACCGGTAGAAGGGAGAAGTAGTTGCTGCACTTGGTGTTGAAGGGGGTTGCAAACAGATCGCAGCAAGGCTGTCCCCAATTGCGGAAGATGAGATCCGCAACTACCTGATTCAGAGACCACTCGTGAGGCATGAGAATAGCTCTGCTGAGCCTATCTGCTATGACGCTGGAGTTCCCAAAGATGTGCTTTGCAACCAGAAATCGTTGGGAGGAAATCGCCCACTGCCAGAGTCTGAGTGCTTCTCGACATAGGGGGTAGGACCTGGTTCCGTCCTGCTTGTTGATGTACCACACTACTGACATGTTGTCCATTTGAATTGCAATTGTCCCAGGAGGGGGTGAGCTCTGAAGTGCTTGAAATGCTAGAAGTACGGCTCTCATCTCCAAGACGTTTATGTGCAGATGGTACTCGTGAGGTTGCCATGTGCCTTGGACTGTCCTGTCCTGATAATGCCCCCCCCATCAGTGAGGCATCCGTGGTCACTGTGGCAACTGGAGGGGGTTGGATGAATGGTCTGCCCAGAGACACTAGTGGGGAGACCATCCACCAGGAAAGGTGTGTTTTGCAAGTTTCTGTAATTATAATCATGTGGGACATGGGGAGTTGTTGAAAGGACCACTGTGTGAATAGAAGCCACTGCAGGATTCTCATGTGAAAGTGGGCTAGAGGTATCAGAATAATTGCTGCGGCCAAAGAACCCAGAGTTTAAAGGATCAACCGGGCTTGTACCTTTTTGCATTGCATGAGGATATGAACTTGCTGCCGAATTGTGGCCACCCTGTCCAGCGGTAGACTTGCGGACATACTTCTTATATCTAGATTTGCTCCTATATAGGTAATAGATTGACAGGGCAACAAGGCAGATTTTTTGAAATTTATGGTAATACCTAACTTGGCACAGATTGCGATTGTATAGTCCCTGGCTTGAAGAAGTTGATGCCTGGTAGTAGCAGTGAGGAGCCAGTCATCTAGATAAGGAAACACCTGGAATCCCTGACATCTCAGGTGAGCCGTGACCACTGCCATACATTTGGTGAACACCCTGGGGGCTGTGGTGAGACCAAAGGGCAGAGCTCTGAACTGATAATGACTGGCTCCCAGTCGGAAGCGAAGGAATCTCCTGGAGCGCCTGTCCATCTTGATGTGGTAGTATGCATCCTGGAGATCTATTGAGCACATCCAATTGTCCTGACCCAAAAAGGGTAGAATGGACTGAAGCGTGACCATCCGAAACTTTGTTCTTTGAACAGACTTGTTTAGTCTGTTGAGATCCAAAATTGGTCTCCAGTCCCCTGTCTTTTTTGGTACCAAAAAGAACCTTGAGTAAGTTCTGGATCGGAGTTCATCTGCCGGGACTTCCTGGATGACTCTTTTTTTCTAGCAGTCTTGAAATTTCTGCAACTGCTTGGGCCCTCAGATTGGGTGGAACATCTGGGGGAGATCTGTTTGACAATAGGGGAGATTGGAAGAAGGGAATTACGTAGCCTCCGGATATGATTGATTGTACTCATTTGTCTCGCATAATGTCTTGCCAGGGTTTTGGGTACAGTGAAAGTCTTCCACCGACTGCCTCCAGAGGCGGGCAGCCGGGCCACCTTTCAGGGGTGCTGGAAGGGCTTGTCAGAGAACGATTCTCTGCTGCCCTGGTTCTGCGGACCCCCTCTGCCTCGAGGGCGGTGTCTGCTGTTGTTATTTCCTCCTCTGCCCCTGGTGGAAAAATCACTACATGTTTCAGGTGAGGTTCCCTGGGATTTCCGAAACCACATTTTTCCACACTTCTGACCTTTGGGATATGGTCTGGAAGGAGTGGAAAAACAGACTCCCACAGCAGAGAGAGTCTTGCCTTCCTGTTCACACCTAGTGAGAGTGTCCTTCACCTGTGGTCCAAAGAGAAATGAACCGTCAAAGGGGGTGTTGGTGAATGACGCTCTAAAGGGCTCCGCAAAATTACACAACCGCATCCATGCGTGTCTCCGAAGGGCCACGCCTGTGCCTGCGGCTCTACTTGCACCATCGGCTGCATAAGAAATGAGCCTCATGGAGGAGTTAACCATTGAATTAAGGGTCGCCAGCTGAGAAGCTACTTTAGCTTGAACTCCTTCAGCTGATGGATCCTGGAGGGTATCTCCAAGCTCTTTTAAGAGATCCCTCTGAAGCCTGGTAAAATGGCATAAGTAATTCAGTGACCTCATGGAGAAGGTCGCTGAAGCAAACATTCGCTTCCCATATCTGTCCATAGTCCTAGACTCCTTGTTAGGAGGAAGAAGTATCCGCTAATTCCTTTTTAGTGGCCGCTGCTACCACCATGGCATCCACAGGAACACCCTTTGTAAGGAACTGTTTGTCAGGAGGTGCAGTAATAAATTTGCCGGGCCTCCTCGGGGTTGGTTCCACTGTGTCTGGGGCTGACCATGCCCTTCGAGCTACCACCGACATTAGTGGATTGAAGGGGGGAGACACCCAGGAAGTGGAAGGGCGAGAACCAAATGCATCCAGGAATACGGATTCGTCCTCAGTAGGGGCTAGGCCAGTCCAGGTTCCCCCTCTGCCTAAGCATTTCTAGGATGTCCGAAAAGGAAACATCTTCAGAGGGGGATCTCTGGGGCCCTTCTGATTCATCCAAATCTGTATCCAAAGTGACAGACTCAGGGGAGTCAATGTGCTTCCTCTTGCACTTCCTCTTCCGAGGGGCTTCCTCTGAATGATCAGGAGAGGCTTCAGAAGAGGAAACATCCAGTGGGGTGTTCTGGAGAGCTGGTTCCCCACGCTTGGGGTCTGGAGGAGGGACAGAGGTTGACGCAGGTACTACAGGAGATGGAGCCATTG